>NC_056737.1:784619455-784919455 GCF_019279795.1 Protopterus annectens | reverse complement strand
TCCCTTACCTCTGCTTTGGGATTCTACCCAATAGTAAGGACTGCAGCAATGTGGAACGAAGAACATAGTACAGTTTTGTACCTACCATAAATGTAGATGTTCGAGGATCCACATTGCTGCAGTCCAATTTACCCTCCCTCCTTCCCCTCTGTGTTTAGGGGTGGTTGTGTAGGTGAGGTTATCTGCTGATATTTTTGTATATATTTTTGTATATGATGTACATATTTTTGGTGCAGGTATTTTGGGCCTTGTCTTTTTAGGGTCTTCTAACATCTGGGGCAAGAAAAGACTGAGGATATGACGTCGGTCATGCGCATTAGTACCCTGACGTACTGACGTCAGTCTAATGCGCCCTGACCGACGTCAGCCATATACTCTGGTATTCGGGCCGACTGGACAGCGGACTACCCAATAGTAAGGACTGCAGCAATGTGGATCCTCGAACATCTACATTTATGGTAGGTACAAAACTGTACTTTTTATACCCCTGATGACCTGATGTCATGGAAGAGGAGACAGCAACTGAAGCAGGACCCAAGACTTTGTTATTCAGGCCGACTGAGGGCAACCTGCCAGCAGATTACCCAAATGTAATGACTGCAACAATGAATACACTCAAACATCTACATTTATGGTATCACTGGGCCATTTTTTGCTACCCATCTGGTAACATATGGATTGATGCCTAGTTGAGAGAGTTTATCTATTATGCCTGAGTGGAGAATAGTGTCAAAGGCTTTGACCAGGTCAAGGTAGGTGGTGTGCACCATCTTTTTATCGTCCATAGCTTTGGTGACTGTCTCCAAGTAGTCGACCAAATTTAGCAGACATCACCTCCCCTTGACGAAGCCAACTGTGTGAGATCAAGTGTTTGGAGGTTGCCAATGTCCCTGTTACTGAGGTCCATGATAATCCATTCCATGGCCTTTGCAGATCAGGCTACTTAGGCGGCTGGGTTTATAATTTCCCAGATCGGTGAAGGATCCACCTTTGCGTAAAGGGACGACAATGGCTGTCCTCCGCTCATCTAGGACAAAACCAGCACTCAGGCTTTGGTTGAATAGGGTGCCTAATGGCGCTGCATGTTCCTGCCTGAGTTCACGTAGTATGCAGCCTGGGATGTTATCAGTTCCCATGGAGGCTGTATTTTTTGCCTTTGAGGGAGCAGTGATGACCTTTTCCCTAGATATAATGGTATAAGGTGTTAGTAGTTTACTTCAGGGTTTCCTTTACCTGTTGTTAGATTGAGAGGGAAAGAACCAGAGTTTAGTTGGAAAATTCCTACTAAACCTAGAAGGCTGAACTTGGAAGAAGTCCTTGACAGTCTGCATAGTTTTTGCTTTATCTTCCAACTTTTTAAGCAGAGGCTCAGCCTTTAGCCCAAAAAGGAAGTCCTTATCCAGGGGTGCATCCAGAAGGTTAGATTTGACATGGTTTGTCAAGGTCTGTTCCCTAAGCCAAGCATGCCTTCTAATGACAGAACCAGATACTGCAACTTGGCTAGAGTCAGGACTGCAACAGTGAATACACTCAGGCAACTACATTTATGGTAAGCGTACACAACTGTACTTTCTGCTTTTCCTTTCTGTAGCATAATGACTGGAGGGAGGAGAGCAAGAGGGATTGAAGAAAGCTAGAGTTTTGCAAAAAAGTGTGCAGTCTGTTCTGCAAGCATTGAAAGAGCCAAGGAAGGAAATACTGTAGTACATCACATTTGTCATTTATCTGTTAATAGTGTAGAGCAGAGAGAGAGATGTATTAGTAATAGTTGATGGGTTTCTGTGGGTTGCAGAGTTGAATTTAGAAGCTAGGCTGATACTTCAGTTTATGATGTGAGGTAAATGTGTTGATAAAATTTGACTTTTGTGACCGTGTCTTTATGTACTTTCAGTATCTGTGCATGTATGTACGAAAGGTAATATAAAAAAAGATATCTGCTTGATATGTTAATACAGTGCATTATTCTAAATGTGTAGAACAGCATGGGTAATGCAGTATTCATGTACTTATCCTGTGATGTATTTCTTTCAGGTTTTAAGTGATAAAAACATTTTTATCAGGTCAGAATATGGCACCAAGAAAGCGATCTGGTCGGGGGATGTCTGCCATATTCTGCTGCTTCCGAGGTAGTGATCATCCTGAGATCACATACAGGCTAAGAAATGGCAGCAACTTTGCCTTGCCAACAATTGAGCCAGCATGGCCCATGCCGCCGGTTGAGGAATTGGATGTCAAGTTCACTGAACTGGTGGTAAGTGCTTCTAACATAGTGTCTACAATACAGCAGCTTAAAGGTTGCATGTTGCATACATTGTTCGTTTCTTTTTTTTTTTCTTTCTTTAAATTTTTACTTCAGTATATGTTTGCGGACTAGCTTGGCTTGCCCATAAGTTTTTGTTGCTGATTTTGTAGCCCTAGCTACATGTGGGTCACAGGAGCCAAGTGGTGTGAAACTATTTTTCTTTTAAACTGTATTTTAAATTTTCAAAATAAATTGAAATGCACTGCCAGCACTAATCCATATGTCACAGAGTAAAGTGTGTTACTTGAATTGGATTTTTGGACATCATATTACGGACATCTTACTAACTACCCTCAGTGATCTGTTCACTGAACCAAAACTGCAGTGGGAGTAGCAGCACTAACTGTGTGTTTGTGTGTGTGTGTGGGGGTCTAAATGTTGATGAAAAGCACAGTGAAGTTCAGATCAAATATAAACATGTCATAGGTGACATTCATTTCTCCATTCAGTACCAGACCATGTTTCTATACCTTTGGGCAGAGGTGGAGCTAGGCCATTTCCCTCATTTGGCACTCCCCCCCCCCCCCCCCCAACCAAAAAAAAAAACTTATCTGAAGAACGAATAAAAGCCCAGAGGAAAATGCATACCAAGACAAAACATTTTGTTCTTGCAACTTTCTATGTTTATAAGAGCAATATTTTAAACTTTGCCATAACTCCCTCCTTCAAGTTACTAAATAATAACAAAGATTTAAGTTTAACTTCATATCCTTCAAGAAATGCATACTGATGCAAAACTTCTTATTCTAACAATGTCCTGAGTTTATAAGAGCAATATTTTAAACTTTGTCCCTAATCCCCCCAAATTTCAAAGACGCTAATTATAAATAATGCCCCTTCAGAAACTAAATAGTAATACAAAACCTGTTGTGTGTGCAAATTTCTGAATTTGAGTAGTATTTTAAACTTTGCCCCTGATCCTCTGAACTTCAAGTCAAAAATAGGTTCATAGGTAGGTACTAGGCTATTGGCCCTAGGGCCTATATAAGTCTAGCCAAAAAGGTACCCTGGCTTTCGCCACCCAAGAAAATTATTTTCCTGTGCCCCTGTCGAGCTGAGCCACAGAGGTGATCCCCAGGGTGAATTTCCTATTTCCCATCCATTCATCAAGATTTTTCTTGAAGAGTGCTAATGAGAAGCTTTGTTTGATATAGATAGGTAGTTTGTTCCAGAGTATGGGAAGTCTCTGGGACAGGAATCTATCCCTCCAGCATGTTCTGTTTATTGTGGTGACAAGATTTATGTCCCTAGAGTGTGTAGCTCGTAGGGATTGGGATTTCTTTTAAGTGGAATATGTCCAGCAGCTCTGGGCTTGACATAGCTTTGTATGTTAGGCAGAGATTGCCTCTGAGTAGGTGATATGCGACGGAGTAAAGCTGGAGTTTTTTGAGGCGGTCTGCGTAGGGCATCTGTTTGAGGCCAGTAATCCTCTTTATGAGGTATTTCTGTGGCCTTTCCAGTTGTAGATGTCTTGTGAGGTACATACCAGTAGGGACGTTGTACTCTATAATGGGGTCTAATGAGTGACGAGTAGAGGGGAACAATGATCTCTTTTATTCCTGGATGAGAAACCTTTTGTGATGAGGTGTGCCACATAGAAGGATTTCCTGACTACTGTGGCAATGTGATTGTCAAAGGAGAGACTACTGTCCACCTGTGTCCCAAGGTTTCTTATCACACTTTCAGTGTTAAGTAGACTACCACCTATGTGGTAGCTCATGGGTACAGAGTTTTTACCAAAGGAGATGACAATGCACTTTTTGGCACTGAGCTCGAGGCCATGGCTTTGACACCAGGCATCTGTCTCAATGAGGCCCTTTTGTAGGATGTCCACATTGTTAGGAGTTTCGATTATGGTTCCTTGTTTGCAGTCCTCTGCGAACTTAGTTAGCCAAAGACTTTCTGTGTTAACATGTACTTCAGAAAAGTAGATACCAAACAGGAGAGGACCCAGGACTGAACCCTGTGATACTCCACTTGTCACTGGTCTGAAGTCGAATTCGGAGTCTGCTACTTTCACAGTGTGGATTCTGTCAGTGAGTCAGTTTGCAACCCATCTTGTGACATAGGGATTTATACCTAGTTTAGTGAGTTTATCTGTAATTCCAGAGTGGGTGATGGTGTCAAAAGCTTTGGCGAGATCTAGACAGACTGTGTGAACCACCTTACCCTCATCTACAGCTTTGGTGACTGCTTCAAAGAAGTCTGTCCGGTTTAGGAGACATGATCTGCCTTTTACAAACCCGAACTGGGTGGGGTCCAGAGTTTGGAGATTACCAATGTCTTTGTTTATAAGTTCCATGATGATACGTTCCATGGCCTTGCAGACCAGGCTCGTTAGCTATTGGGGCAGTAGTTCCCGGGGTCCGTAGTGGCTCCCCCTTTGTGCAGTGGGATAAACGTCGCTGTGCACCATTCAGTGGGCACAAAGCCTGAGGTGAGGCTATGATTGAACATGGTGCTTAGGTGGGGTCCCAATTCATTCTGCAATTCGTGTAGAACGCAGCCTGGAATGTTATCAAGTCCCATAGATGCTGTGTTCTTGGCTTTAAGAGTGTGGTTTTTACCTCTGTAGCCATGATTACAGGAAGTTTGCATTCTTCTAGTATAGAGATGGGCCCTTTAGGGGGTGAGAGTTGGGTAATGTTTGTACTGAACCTATCTGCCAGGATGTTGGCAGTATCAGTTGGTTCTGTACAGTGCCATTTTGCTGTAACTCAGAGTAGATCTGAGTGTTGCCATTGAGATTCTTGACATAGCTATAGAATGCTTTGTGGTTGTCTTTAGAATCAGTGGCGATTTTGTTTTCGTAACTAGCTTTGGAGGATTTTATGAGGATCTCAGCTTCTTACTGAGGCTGACCAGGGAGTTCCTCCAATCATGGGATTTTACTCTTTTTTTGCAACAGTTCCTTTCTTCTGTTGTCGAGTTTGTTTTATGGCAGGGAACCACCAGATTGGCTTACTTTTTTGGAGGATAGCATCTTGGTTCTGTTAGGGGCAGCACGATCCATGCACTCGTGTGTTTATAAAGTACATTTGTGTGGGATTCAGCAGTCGTACCTCTATTGTCCATCTGCATGGGTGTCGTGAAGTTTACCACTTCTGTCTTAAGAAGCATGAAGTTGGCATTGGAGAAATTTTTTACGATGGTTTCCCTAATGGGGGGTGGGGGCAGGATTAGCTTGTGGTCGGATCTGACCAACAAGGAATTGACCTCTGGTGTGGAACATCAGTCGCCCATGTTGGTAATGACTAGGTCTGGGATATTGCTGGCCCTGGTGGGGGGTGTGGATAAGTTGATCCAAGGCTTTGGAATTTATGAATTCCAGAAAACATTGAGCAAAAGAGTTGGTACATGAGTAGTTTTCCCAGTTAATGGTGAGGTAGTTGAAATCACCCATTATTAGGGTGTTGGTTTGTACCCTAATATTTTCCAGTGTATCAGGAAATGAGGAGTGGGAATCCTTGGGCATGGTGGGGGGGATCTGTAGCAAGTTACAATTTGGACTGCGGTCTTGCCCAGAGTTAGTTGCACTTGGATAATGTCAGATGCATTATGCTGAGCAACTAGCCTGGAGGTGTGGATATCCTTAATGAATATGGACACACCTCTGCCTTTAGTGTTTCGGTCTAGGTTAGTTGTCCGAAAGGTGTGGTATGAATTATAGCCTGGTAATGCAGAGGTGCTCTCTGGAGCCTTGAGCCAGGTCTCTGTCACTGCACGGATGTCAATGTTCTCCATTTTAAGGAGTGCCTTGAGTGAATGCATTTTGAGGTTTAGACTTCTAGCATTGAGTAGCATTACCCTCAGATTTTGCTCGTGTGTACCTGTTATGGTGGTGAATTTATCATCTGAACCTTGCCTAAAAAATTCACTATAGGGGTGGCAAGAGCCTTAGCCAATGTCCGGAATTCCAAGGCAACAGGTGCAGGCCATCTATGGCAAAGCTTCATGGATGTCGATCATGTCATCCCAGGCAGACAGATACTGGATCCCCTTAGAATGACACCAGCAGCTTAGCCAATTGTTGAAGTCAATCATTTTGTCCTTGTACTGTGGTATCATTCTGGGTGATGGGAGGATGCTACTCGGGGCTAGGGTCATACCTGCTGGGATACAAGATCGGAGAGCTCCTCCATGTCTCTTTTCATGTAGTCCAGGGAGGTATGTCTCAGGTCATTCAGACCAACATGGACAATGACAGTCATATTTGTACTTGTTGTGGAGTTACCTGAGTGCGTGCGTTATGTGGCAGATCCTGGCACCCGACAGGCAGCGGACGGTAACTTTCTCCTTGTTTAGCCTGGTGAGTGGAACATCAGTGTGCTGACTATAGAGTCAAGCACCAATGACGTACATTTGAGTTTCAGATGTCATATCATTCAGAAAATGCATACTAATACGAACATATTATTCTAGCAACTTTCTAAGTTTATAAGAGTGATATTTTAAACTTTAACCCTGACCACTCACCTTTGTCACTAAATAATGAGCTACATTTGAGTTTAGATTTCATGTCCTTCAGAAAATGCAGTGCATACTGATGCAAAATCTATTCTTTTAGCAGCTTTCCAAGTTTGTAACAGCAAATTGTTAACTCCCTCCCAGCATCAAGTCACTAAATAATGATATACATTGTGCTTCAGACTTCATATCCTTCAGAAAATTGCACATTAATGCAAAACCTATTATAACAGTTTTTCTCTTCCTTAAATAGTGGTGTGAAAGCACCCCACCACCACCACCAAATTAGTAGCAGGCTCCTGGTCCTGTCCCAGACCAGTAAAAAGAAATTGAAATAACTAGTATTGGTACAAAGTAAATAATAATAAAAGAATTTTAGCTGCAATTACAAACCTGTTTTTTTTTTCAGTTCTGCAGTCAGCTGCTTTTTAATAAAAGATGCAGTTACTGCTGGTGTTGTGGGTGCCAAATATAAAACCCAGTAACTGCCTTCAGTACCTTGCGCATTCTACCCAGGAACATAAAAGTCTTTGGGTCAGTGGCTGAGGGCTCATCCCCTTAAATAAAACATAGGAATAAGCAGACACACACACAAGTTGACATTTAAAGGGGGCGGGAAGTAGCCAGGATTGCAGGAAAAAGAAGCAAAACAATTGGAAGGTGCAAATGGCGTATTTACATTAGTTAAAGCAATTAAAAAAAAAAAAAAAAAAACACAAATACTTTTTCTTAATTTTGCACTTCCTCTAAGATAGCATCCAGGATTGCTTCCTCTTTTAACTTGCCATTTCTATGCTGCTGTCTTTAGGCATTTGTACAATTTAGTTCTTAACTTCTTTTTCCACCTCTTGGTAGTGGTGGGAGGGATTCTGAAACCAAACACAAACAAGTACAAAATGAACCCAACAAAATGGCATGGAATGTAGTTAATTTCTGCATTCAATACCAAATCACTTTACTTAGAGTAATATTAGTATTTAGTATTAGTGGAGCAACAGGTAGCACACTTGCCTGTAGTGCAGAATGCTGCGAGTCCTATTCCCACAACAGGTAGAAAAGTGCTGACACTACAGTGCAGCATAATTGAGGGTGCTGCATTCCTGATTGTGCTATCGTTTGAATGAGGCATTAAACTGAGGCCCCATCTGCTTGATTTGGTAGTAGTTCAAGTGGATGTAAAAGATCTCATGGCAACTATCATACCTACAGATGCCCATGTCAAATTTCCCCTAGTAGTTTAAATACCACCTAGAGTCTCCTCTGAAAAGAGGCTGCTAGCCTAGTGGGAGTAGCCCACTCAACAAAGGAAAAGTAAAATAAATAAATAAATTATACTGTTGGGCATCTGAACACTTCTGTGTTTCATGTCCTCCTGAACCTCCCCTGGGAGCTAGTGTTAAGTAGTAAAAAAAAAATAGTGAAACAAGCTTTGTATGCCAGAATATTCAAAGCACATTCAAGGCAACTTCCCCACTATTCCTGTGCAAGACTTCACTTTCACCTCTCAGTGCAGGGGGCTTTTCCCATGCACTCCCTCACTGATTATTCCTACCTTTAAAATTGCTACAGCCCAGGGTTAAAAAGTCTCCCCCTTTGGCTTAGAACTGATTTATTTGCAGGCATATGTTCTTTTTCAACAGACATCCAAATGTCCTGGTTTGATTCTGTGTGATTCTCTGCATGTCTGCCTGAGTTACCTGCAGCTAACCACTCCTTCAGCAGCTTATTCGTTGTCATAAGGGTTTAAGTACATCAAGTTAAAAGTAAAATAAGGATATAGAGAGGCAATTTTTTCACTTGTTTGTATGTATGCATTGCATACATATGCATTCCGTGTCCTTGTCTGGGTGTTGGTCATTTTCTTTCAACACTTCTTAATACATGCGAGAAATAACTCTGCACTGTGTATGTCACTTCACTGTACATCTCTGTCATGATGGTAGTTTGGCTGCCCGAAAATATGTATCCATTAAATGACATTTTATTGCAGTTACCAGAGTTGGTTTTAGTTCAGAATGATGTCCTTCAAGGATGCATCTGCAGTCCTAACATATGGGTTGTCCTGCCTCAGGCAGCCCTTCGGTCGGCCAGATTCCAAAGTCTGGGTCTGGCCTCGGCTGATGTCGCACTTCACCCGACGTCATAGCTGCTGTGAATTGGGTATAAAGGCATCAGCCAACGCCATTTTCCTCAGTCTTTCTTGCCGCGCGGTGCCCGAAGCAGAAGCGGTTCGCAAGTGCCAGTCGGTCAGATCCAGAGATTTCTACTACCGAAGACTTCTAAAAAGCTAAGTACCCCGTTGGGGACTCTTTCTTGCCTCAGTCGATGTCAGAAAAAGTAAATAATTGTTTAACTTGTGGGAAACAAATACCTCATAAGGATTTCCACTCTTACTGCCTTCCTTGCTTAGGCCCAGACCACGACGTATCAGCTTGTCTAGCCTGTGCTTCCTTCAACCGACGGACACTTAGACGTCGGTCGGAGTTTGCAGAGGAGTTTTTTGGTCCCGCTTTTGCTTACAAAATGCCGTCGGAGACTCCGACTTCACAATTAGCTAAAAAGCGTAAGGAAAAGGACCGACACTCGCGGTCTGCGGTTTCGGCTGAAACCGAGTCCTCGGTTCTTCCTTCGGCCGAAAGCATGCCTCCGATAGCCGAGGCCTCACACAGCATGGCTGAATCTGCTACTGAAATTTCCCCTGCTGTAGCAGGCACCCAGGATTCATCAGATACTATTCCTTTAGACATATCTACTCCTGCACGTGGAGCTGCTAGGCCCCCTGCATCTATGTCTATCAAGGCTTTTTCTAGGGCTAAAGCAGCTAAATCTTCTAAGGCCTTGCCTGCTAAAACCCCCTCACACAGGCCTACCTCTAGTTCCCAAATGCTCAGCCTGGCTGAGGATCTCATTTCTTTGATCAGGGGATCCCAACCTCACCCAGACAGGGCCTCTCAACCCCCTCCAGAGAAGATTCCTAGAGCAGAGCCCCCGGATCCTGTTTCTACAGACTATTCCTCGGATGATTCAGAAAACTCAGATCCTCCAGAAGGCCCATATTCTCCTTATGAGGATTCTGATGCAGAAGACTCCATTCCTTCTGCCTCTCCTCCTGAGGAATTTTCTTTTGGGGAAACCTTACATGCTATATGAGAGAGCATTTTCAATGGCAGGGCCAGGATTTTTCAGATTCAAGGAAAAGGCTAAGGACCTTTTTACATTTACCACAGCATAGGCCTTTAGCCATTCCACCAGTACTAACAGTTGTTGATGATGCATATAATGATGCCTGTACTGCCCCTGACTCTCTTCCCCCGGCCCCTGCCAAGCCCGACAGATATTACAGGGTCCCGGACACACACTTTCACTTGTATAAGGCTCCTATTGCAGATCCTGAAACCATTTCACAGGGCCCCAAAGCTGTAGCAGCTGCCTCTGCCAAAAAACCCCTCCCCTCTGAAAGAGAATCTAGAGCATTAGAGAGATGGGGTAAGAAAGTTTATACTTCTGCTACTCTTTCGGCTAGGGCCTTAAACTGTCAATTCCACATGATTCATTATCAGGAATTTTTGTTAGACCAGCTAAATAAAAAAATGTCCTCTCCTGAACCTGTAGACCGTAAGTCCCTTCAGGATTTGGTACATAACACTCAGCAGGTCAGTAATCATTCCTTAAAATGCGGCTATGATGCACTGGAGGCTTCTTTTAGATCAGCTATGACTGGAACAGTGATTAGAAGGCATGCCTGGTTAAAAGAGCAATCCTTACCAGACCATGTAAAGTCAAAGCTCCTAGATGCTCCCATGGAGAAACAAAGTTTGTTTGGCTCCCCTGCACAGCAAGTGCTAAAGAAGGTGGAAGAAAAAAGCAAAATCTGTCCAAACAGTCAAGGATTTCTTACAGGTCCAGCCTCCGAGGTTTAGTAGAAATTGGCCTTCGAAGAATTGGTCCTTTCCAGACACCTCCAGAGCACAGAGAGGCAGAAATAGGCCCAAGAGGCAGAGGTCAATCCAGAGGTGCCTACAGGGGACGTCAGTGGCAGCCTAACAACCAGAGAAGTACTGCCACAGATTCAGCTACGACCACTTCCACAGGACAGACACAATGACTTGACTCTGATACCGCCTACCAGGGAACAACTGGAAGCACCCTTAGGCGGAAAGCTAGCCTTATTTTCCGTAAACTGGCATTACATTACAGGAGACAAATGGATTTTACAGACAATAGACAAAGGCTACAGGTTTCACTTCCACACTCTACTAAAAAAGAGAGGAATGCCAAACCTACCACCAAACCAAAAAACAAACGCTCTAGGACAAATCAACCACCTACTAAGGATGAGAGCTATAGAAAAGGTACCTATGGAACAAGGGCAAGGATTTTACTCCAGACTTTTCCTGGTACCAAGGAAAGAAAACCAATGGAGGCCTATTCTCGACCTGTCCGCTCTGAACACATATCTCATTGTTCTAAAATTCAAAATGCTGATCCTACAGCAACTTCTTCCCATGCTGGGCAAGGAGTCTTGGCTGGTGACTCTAGATCTCAAGGAGGCATACCTGCACGTCCCTATACGACCAGATTGCAGAAGATACCTCAGATTTCTTGCAGGATCAGAGCATTATCAATTCTCAGCATTGCCCTTTAGCTTATCTACTGCGCCCAGAGTATTCACGAAATGCCTGGCATCAGTAATTGCTCATTGCAGGCTTCAGGGAATTCAGATTTATCCATACCTGGACGACTGCCTAATACAAGTGGACAACAAGACCAAATTAACAAAATATTTGGAAAAGGTTATACAACTACTGCAAGCCCTGGGATACACAGTCAACATGAAAAAGTCAAGGCTGGTACCATCCCAAAGGATAACATTCTTGGGTGCAGAACTGGACACATCAAATCAGATGGCATTTCTCACAGCAGAAATGCAAAAGCAACTACCACTCTATTTCATGGCATTAACAACACAGAACCAGCTTACAGCAAGGCAAGTCCTGCAAGCCCTGGGTTACATGGCATCCTGCATAATATTGATTCCACATGCCAGGCTGCATATGAGGAAGTTGCAATGGTACCTAAGGAATGTATGGTCTCAACACAAGCACAGTCTAGAAGCCCAGATTCCAATAATTCCATGCCTGAAACAAGAATTCCTATGGTGGGCTCAGGCCTGTCAGTTGAACAGAGGACTGCCTTTCCACAAACCTCACCCAAGCCAGACTATCACCACGGATGCCTCAGACCTAGGCTGGGGGGCACACATGGTGGACAAGTGTATACAAGGCCTATGGACACAAGACCAGCTGAACCTACACATAAATCAAAAAGAGATGCTGGCAGTGAAACAGGCACTTCAGACATTCAGACCTTTTCTTCAACAGGGTCATTTGCTGATAAGGATGGACAACACCACAGTCATGTGGTATATCAACAAACAGGGAGGCACACACTCATATCCTCTATGCCGGATGGCAATGGACCTGTGGAATGTGGCCCTGAACCTCAACATTCAACTCCAGGCCAAATTTGTGCCAGGAAAAGAAAATTCACTAGCAGGCACCTTAAGCAGAACTACCACGGATGCCCACGAATGGATGCTACATCCAGACATCTTCAAAACCATTACAAAGAAATGGGGACTACCAGAAATAGACCTGTTCGCATCCCCACACAACCACCAATTGAGGAAATTCTGCACAAGGACATACCACCCACTTGCTTGGAAGGTGGACTCCCTATCCTTCAGTTGGGAAAACCTGACAGCATATGCATTCCCACCTCTTCCTTTGATGCACAAAGTGCTACTGAAGATCAAAGAAGATCACCCAAGGATCATCCTGATAGCTCCAGACTGGCGAGGCAGCATTGGTACCCGCTACTGAGGAGTATGTCTCGGACACACGCATGGCCTCTACCTCTAGTTCCTTTACTGCTAACACAGAACAACTACAAGATCCTACATCCAAACTTGAAAACACTACAGCTAGCTGCTTGGAATATTACATAAAACAAAATAACCCAGATTTATCTCAGAGGGTTAAAGACATTATCCTGGAGGCTCGCAGACCCTCCACAAGGAAGACTTATTCAGCCAAATGGAAAAGATACCTCATTTGGAGTGCAGCAAAAGGAGAAAATGTATCATTAGCAAACATAGCTAACATCCTGGAATACTTAGCAGAACTTTTCCACAATGGCCTGTCCTACTCCTCCATTAAGATTCATGCATCAGCAATTTCAGCAGAATACAACATGGATCCTCCAGTCTTCTCTCATCCTCTACTCAGGCAGTTTCTGAGAGGAATTAAAAATGTAAAGCCTCCAAGGAAGCCACCTTTGCCTACATGGGACCTTAACTTTGTGCTGGAAAAGTTAACACTTCCCCCCTTCGAACCAGCAGCAACAGCAGAATTACAGTTCTTATCTTGGAAAACTGCTTTCCTGCTTGCAATCACTTCAGCAAGAAGGGTTTCTGAATTACAGGCATTAATGGCAGTACAGCCCTTCCTTATCTTTCATCAGGATAGAGTGTCCTTGAGAACTGACCCTACTTTTATGCCAAAAGTGGTCTCCAGGGTATCATTGAACCAAGCAATCCACCTACCAACATTCTTCCCCAACCCACAGAACAGGGGGGAAAGACTACTACATACCTTGGATGTGCACGGGCAATTGCGCTACTATCTGGACAGAACCAAGACCAACAGAAAAACTGACCAGCTTCTGGTAGCATATGCAACAGGAATGGAAGGAAAAGCAATTTCAAAACAGACAATCTCAAAATGGATAGGAAATTGCATTAGATTTTGTTACTCTTTTCATGGAAAGATAACTCCAGAAAACATCAGACCTCACTCCACAAGGGCTACAGCCACTACTACAGCTTTCCTACGAGGAGTGGCTACCAAAGACATTTTAGAAGCTGCTACTTGGAGCTCCGTGCATACATTTGCCAAGCATTATAATCTACCTTTATACTCCAGATCCCAAGCAGGTTTTGCAACTGCTGTTTTGCAAGGGATCTTAACTACACCATAATCATCTTAGTGCCTCCTCCCCCAGTTTGGCTATGGTAT
This sequence comes from Protopterus annectens, assembly GCF_019279795.1. Taxonomy (NCBI): domain Eukaryota; kingdom Metazoa; phylum Chordata; order Ceratodontiformes; family Protopteridae; genus Protopterus; species Protopterus annectens. The sequence continues at coordinate 784,905,610 of NC_056737.1, read as the reverse complement.
TCTACCCATATGTTAGGACTGCAGATGCATCCTTGAAGGACATAGTACAGTTTTGTACCTACCATAAATGTAGATGTCCGAGAGGTATGCGTCTGCAGTCAGGATTACCCACCCTCCTTTCCCTCTGTGGTACTCCTAGGGTATTTGCCCATCTTGTAGCTAGCTGGGGGAATCTATTATGGTGTATTTGTTTGTATATATGTATATACATGCTTATATTGTTTGCTCTCTACTGTTTGGAATCATTTGCATTTATCCAAATTTAGCCTTCCTAGAGGGCACCTGGCATCTGGGGCAAGAAACACTGAGGAAAATGGCGTCGGCTGATGCCTTTATACCCAATTCACAGCAGCTATGACGTCGGGTGAAGTGCGACATCAGCCGAGGCCAGACCCAGACTTTGGAATCCGGCCGACCGAAGGGCTGCCTGAGGCAGGACAACCCATATGTTAGGACTGCAGATGCATACCTCTCGGACATCTACATTTATGGTAGGTACAAAACTGTACTTTTCTATTATAATTTTATGTTTTCCACAACTTAGGGGTAATACCATGGGTGCGGCATTTGGTTCCCTATATGCTAATGTTTTCATGGGTTATTTTAAACATATAATATAGTATGACAACAAGAATGCTTTTCTTAATCAGATAGATATGTTGAGACACTGCCTTGATGATTGTTGGGTCATCTGGATGGGCCCACAATCTTGTTTGTAATGAATTTGTTGAATATCTCAATTCTAAAGATTTTGCTGTTGGATTTACTGGCAATTGCCAATATTTTAACATCAATTTTTTTAGATGCTAATGTTACCAAAACTTTGGGTGATACACTTGTTTCTAGTGTATAAAAAAAAGTGTTTAATAAAAATACTCTACTACATTCTAGCAGTTACCATCCTAGACGTGTATTTATAGGCATTCCTAAATCTCCGTTTGTATGCACGAGAAGGATATGCAGCCTCAAGTCTGACTATGAGGCTGGGGCTTCTGATTTAACACAGTTTTTTTAATAGCGGCTACAGCATGCAACAGGTTATGTCTTTCTGTTAGACCTTAAGTTGATTTTTTGACAATCAAGGTAGACATGTAGAGCAACCTTCTAGTCCTAGGTTTGTGTTACATTGTGGGTGCAATTTCAATGCAATCAGAAACATTACTGATTCTCATTTGAACAGGTTGTCTGCTAACAATGTTCTTTCCTTTGAGTGATCATAATCTAAATCAGTTGTTAGCTAGGAGGTCGACTGGTCATAACAAATTTTGGAGGAGTTTACCATGTGGCAGATGTTGTTTCCACCATTATATACATTCTGGTGCATCATTCTCCACTAGAAATACTTCAAATATATGTTTGTGTTTGAGGTACTATTAGATACTGCGCTTCTAATGTTTCCCTGGCTACATGATTCTGCAGTGCCCTCTATGTTGGCAGGACTTGTACAGCTTTTTTAAAGAACACCTCTTCTTTTCAGCGGTATTCACTGTAAACATGAGGGAAGTGCAGTATTTAAAGTATACCCTGAAGCTTCTTTAGTTTTTATGGGTATTGATTACATTTCATCCGAAATGCAACTTGCAGGATATTGTATTGTACTAGATATGAAGGAAAGATTTTGGATTTTTCTCTGCTGGTGCCCATTAAGTCCTGATTTTTTGGTGTATGTTTATTTTTCATGCATTTATATATAGTATAGTATTTAGGTCACAAGGAGGGAATTTTTTCATTGATGCTCATTTCAGCTTTGTTTAGAATGGATTTATTTCTGTGATTTTATTTGCCCTCTTAATGTTTTAGGAAGGGTCCAGTATGTGATGTCTTCTATTATATTACGTATTCTAGTCCATCCAGATGTCTCTCCTTTTTTCAGCGGTAATATCGTCTTCATTCTTAAAAATGCATTTTACATAGAACAACTGTTAGATGATAATGAAATCTTTTGTAGTATTTTTTCAGTTATGCTAATTTCAGTTTTTGTATGCCAGTGCTCAACTTTTTAGCCACGTGTTATTTTTTTCCTGGTATATATATCTTTATTTGTATTTTTGTGATCATGTTTATACTTTGAAATTTCACTGTGTAATGTCATTTTTTTCTATTGGTGCCTTTGTATTAAGTGGTGGTAGTTGGATGTTGTTAGTGGCACTTTTTACCCACTGAGAAACCTGTAGTGAAACTAGTCTTGGTTTGTTTGGAGATACTTTTTAATAAACCTTGATGCTGTGTTTCTGGTCCTTGGCTGCTTTTTTGTTTGTCTGTCCTTTTTCTGGATTCCTGCAGCCTTTGCTGGTCTGCTGTTTGATATATATATATATACACACACACACACACACACACACACACACACACACACACACACACGCACACACACGCACGCACGCACACACACACGCACGCACACGCGCACACAATACATTACTTGAAGGAGCTGAGGTGTTAGACTTTTGTAACATGTTAAAACATCTGGTTTCTGATATTAGAGTATGTGATGAGTTATATGGTAATGGTCAGCACTGTGGAGTTTTTTTTAACACCTAAATGTTTATTATAAGGATCACTCCAGCAGTTTAATTCTTTATTCATGAAAATTAGCTGCAACCAAATGTCTGCCCTTCTAGAATGACTTTCAGATATCACCAGAACAGAGCTGATCTCCATCCCTGCCCAGAATGTCATTATGATATCTGGCTGAAAGGAAGAGTAGCCTGTGTCATCTCTAGTCCATTTTTGTGCCACACAAGAAGGAATTGGTCATCAGTACATATGTCCATTGGTCTCTTTCAGATATTGGCAGGTACAGTTCTGTGAACCTTTTGTCTAGACTACTTTATAGTGTTTGGTGATTGTATTGGGCTTTGATGCAGTACCAGAAGATTAGTAGAGTGAGATTTCCTCTATTGTCTGAGATGTCCTCCTAGAAGATCAGTAACTAGTCTTTTGGTGTAAGATGGCTTTTGCTTGAGTACTGTCATTCCCAGTGCCCCTTCTTTGTAGGAGAAAATCAAATTTCTTTCTGCAAGCACTGAATTCCCTTAAAAAACATATTGCATGAGGACCACAATATTTTGCCCTCCTTAGAGTATAAAAAGCTTCTAGTGCTGAACAAGGGGTGTCTGCCTCTTCCCTAGGTAGAGAACTGATAACCAGAAGGCTTAAGATCTAAAAACCTCCTAAGAAAGAATGCAGAGACAGAAAAATAGTTCAACTTAAAAGGAAAGTTAGGAACTGTCCCACAGAGACCTGAGGGTATCGACCCTATTTCATAGGTATTACTAGGCTATTGATCCATAAAGATGTTTAGAAACTGAACTATATGTTCCATTAAAGTTTTTAGCCCTTACATTTTAAGTACGAGTAGATATGATTTAGCATTTTCACCTGCCCCCAAGCCTGTCATCTGTTGTTACAATGCCACAGCCTGGGTTCCCTATTGAAATGTCAGGACTCACTTTGTCAAGTCCCAAAACACACAAAAAATAAACATACAGGGGAAGAGTAAATATCACACATCGCTCTTCTTTAAACTTGTTTTTGCAGGAGGGTAAACACCCTGCACTCCCATAATGTGGGGAAAGCAAGCCCCCTCTCTCCTGGAACTTATAAATACCAACTCTGAGATTGCCATACCTCAGACAAAAAGGGAATATTCTGAGACATGGCAATATTTGATTTTCAGCCATCCATTTCCAGACATTTTAAATGGTTACCATCCTGTCTTAGCTCTGTGAAAATAGACTGAGCAAAGGTGATGCAACATAGCATGCAGATTTAACTTATGCTGTATAAATGTTGCTAAGCTAACTTCCTTAATAAATGCAATGTACACAGTTAGTCATTAATTCCCATCGACACTGATGCCACTATCTTCTCACTACAACATTAGTTAACAAAAAAAAAAAAAAAAAAACACTTCAACCCAGCTCTCTTGCAGCTGATAACCTACCAGTAGAATATGTCAAAATAGCTGATATACTTAATAAATTGCTCTTTCTCTCCAAGACTTGCATTCCCCACTGTCTGGAAACAGTGCTATGTTATTCCTTTACAGGTGTTAAATCATTTGATCTAACAAAATACAGACCTACAGCCATCCTGTTTTTACACAAACACCCCAGTTCCCCCCCCCCTTTGGTCTATATGAATCTATCATCTCAGTGACTTTTGTATCATTATCCTGGAAGACTCTTTTGTGAGTAACTGTTATCACTGTTAGGATGATCTCTGTGCTGAAGACTGGCTAGGGAAAAAAGAAGCCCCATTAATGAAATGTATGCACAGGAGTACATGCTGTGATTTCCCACCTCCACAAATATGTTTTGACTTTTACTGTGTTGAAAAAGCAGCCTGCAGATCTTGACATAATTAGCTGTTTGCAGTCCTTAGTATCTGTTGGTATAGTGGGTGTGAAGGATGGAGACTAGTGCCATGGGTCATGTTGTTTCTAAAATGTGAGTGCAAATGAAATGTGAAAAATGAAAAACAAGTCTTTCCACTGCAGCATGCAAATCAGAGTCCAGTGAGCAGCATAATTTGCAAAAATAAAAAGTCAGTTGACTGAAATTCCTTCTGGGAAAGAGAAGTGGAAGAAGTGTGTGTTATTTTACAGCTATACAAGTGTGAACATGTTTGTCATCTGTCAGGGTCATTTGTCATCTGACAGATGTTGATACTAGAGTTCTGATAAAGTTTAAGACTGCAAAGATAGTATTGCTTATGCCTTTGTTCACCTTTTTCTAGTACAGAAAGCTTTTAGTACAGAACTCGGGACACTGAAGTCATATCACTGGGACATGCACAAAAATTAGTAGGGGAAGTGATGTTGAGCATAATATGTAGCCCGTAAAGAAGACCTGGAATTTATTTATATATTTATTTGTCATTTGTTAATCGGGTTAGTCCTGCTGAGCCAGGGGCCCATTTACAGTGGAGACCCGAGGAGAAAAGCTCCAGAATACAAGTAAGAATATAACAAAAATATTAAAATATCCCAAAATAGTTATGGTAACAATGATATAATTTCAGTTTGTTATTACATTGAAGAATAGGAATGATTTTATACGGTTGTTATTCAAGATACAGAAAGGAGGGACATAGCATCAAATAAATTCAATATGACAATATATACAGGTATCAGTTAGAAACACCATGTGCATGAGTATGTACAAGAAAACAGGGTGTAGGTAAGAAGTAAAGGAAGTAATAAGAAAGATAAGTAGAGAAAAAGATATGATACATGCGTAGAGTAGGGTAGAAGAAATTAGGAAGAGAGCCGTGTAGTGTCAGGTTTGGCATGGACAGGACCAGGTGTTTAGTAGGTAGTATTTAAGCTTGTGTTTAAATTGGGTCTTATGAGGGATACAAGAAAACAAGGTATAAGAAGTGAAGGAAGTAATAAGGGAGACAAGTAGGTAAAACATATGATACATGCTTTGAGTAGGGTAGAAGAAATTTGGAAGAGAGCAGTATAATATCAGGTAGGAGTATGACATGGACAGGACCAGGTGTTTACTAGGTAGTTTTTAAGCTTGTGTTTTTAAATTGGGCCTTATGAGGGATATGCTTTATATTAAGGGGAAGGTCACTGCAGGAATTAGCGATAGAGAACTTGTAGAGGGACTTGCCAATATTTTTAGCAGGTTTGTATATGTCTAGAAGATGTTTGTCAGATGTGCAAAGCCGACGTTTAAGGTTAAAGAGTGATACGAGGTTAGAGATGGTGGGAGAGGAAGTGGGGTTATAGAGTGTGTAATGTATAGTTGTGGAAAAAAAAGTTGTTTTTAAAATTCAGGCCATGACAAAGACTTGAGAGCAAGACAGTGGTGGGATTTGTATGGTAAATTGGAGGTGAATCTAGCTATTTTGTGGTAAGTTTGTTCTAATTTAGAGAGGTGAGATGACTGAAGGTTTTTAAGGATTGGGGCTGCATACAGAAGACAGGGTAAGAGAAGAGACATAGCAAAGGAGGGTTTGGTGGAGGCAGAGAGTAGCTTATGATTACGGTACAGAAGTCCGAGTTTTTGATTTTATATATATATATATATATATATATATATATATATATATATATATATATATATATATGCACTGGTTGATGTGGATGTCAAATTTTAGTTAGTCACCAATAGTTACACCTAGTAATTTAGTAAAGGGTTCTGGTGTGATGATAGTATTGTTAAGTGAGGTAATAGAGATAGAGGGTTTAAGATGAGTCATTGTTTTAGGCAGGAAAAGTAAAAGCTTAATTTTTTTTTTTTTTTTTTTGTATTTAATGTTAGTTGGTTTTCGGAGAGCCAGGTTTCAACAAAGGTGAAGATGTCTTGGGTACGGGCATGGAGTTCTGGAATGTTGAGGGTGGTGGTATAAGGGTAGAATCATCAGCGTATTGTAAAAGTGTAGAGAGCTTGGTAGCAGAGTGTACTCTGTAAAGATATTGAACAAGAGGGGGCCCAAGATGGAGCCTTGGGGAACACCTGTGTTGACCGGTAGAGTTGGGGAGGTGATAGATTGCCAGCGTATGGATTGTCTGTTAGATAAGTAACTAGAGAACCGATTTATAGTGAAGTTAGAGAGATGAAGATCAGATAGTTGATATTATTGGGGTGAAAGACTGTATCGAAGGCCTTGGAAAGATCAAGGAATAGACAGGAAACTAGGTTGTTATTAGCATGGGCCTCTGCTACAGTTTGGATGAATGAGAGTAGTGCGGTAGATGTGCTATGGTGGAGTATAAATCCATGCTGGGTGGGAGTTAGAGGATTATTATCCAGCAAGTGTTTAAGTAGTCTGGTATTATGGACACATTTTTCAAGAATTTTGGAAAGTGGGAAGAGTATTGCAATGGGGACGGTAGTTAGATGGGTCTCTGGAATTACCCGCTTTGTGGAGAGGGATTGTGAAGAAGGCTTTCCAAATGTCTTGACAAGAGATTCTGTAATAGTGATTTATAAAGATAGAGACTGGGTAAGCAATGCTTTTGGCAGTGATTTTGAGGAAGTTGGGGGTAATTTATCGACAGGGAGAGCAAAGTTTGAGTTTACTCAGTTACGATGTGATGAAAGAGATGGGAACTGATTGAAAGGAGAATGAAATGGAGAAGGAGGATTGGAAGGTATGGTTAAAGTAGAGGCAGTTGGGCTTGGTTGAGCTAGCTTTTGAGTTGTTTCTATGAAGTGTTGATTTAGAAGTGCAGCAGTATCAGAGGCAGTATTAAGAGGGAAAGGGGTGGAGGTTTACTAGGAGAGAGAATGTTAACTGTAGACCAAAATATTTTGGGTTGTTGTGTGGGCTGCCTTGGTTAGAGTTAAAGGAAGTTTTTTTTGTCTTTTATGACTGTTTTTTTTACACGAGTTTCTAAGTTGTTTGTACTGTTGGAGTAGAAGAGGAGTTCTTTTTTTGATCCAGCTTTTCCAGGCACCATCTCTCTTATGCATAATAAAGTGAGTTTGCTTGGTGAGCCGGGGGCACAGTCTGATTTTACTCTAATCTTTCTGGTTGGGGCCATGGAATTAAGAACATCTAGGAATATTTTGTTAAAAGTGGTTACTGCATCATTAAGAGGGAGGTGATGGAGGAAGGTCCAGTTGATGTTGGACAGTATGGAGTTAATTATTAGGGTCAAATTGAGTTAGATTGCGACATTCTCTGAAGTGGTGTTCTTTGGGAGAATGTTTAAAATTTCTGTGAATATAGGTAGGGAAATGGTCGCTAAGTGAGTTAGGAGAAATGCCAGGGCTATGATAGAGACTGGGGTCGGAAGTAAGGATCCAGTCAGTTATAGAACCGGTAGTGGAGTTTTTCTTGGTTCTGGTTGGGGATGATATAAGCTGGTGGAAACAAAACAGATTAAGGCTAAGAGCTGGAGATGAGGAGGAGAGTGACATCCAATCAATGTTGACATCTCCAAGTATAATAGTTTCATATGCTGGGTGAGCCAGGACAGAAGGTTTTCTAGAATAAGGGTGTTGTCACCTGTGGGAGATGTATAGGGATACAATGGCAAATTTTTTGTGAGGGTTGAGATGACAGTTTGCTATTAGGATTTCTGCAGGGGCGACACTGGGTATGGTTGTTGGGAGAGGAGAGAGAATAAGTTGATCAGAGTAGGGGATGGCTACTCTTCCTCCTCCTCGTCTCCTGTTTGTTCTGTCTTGCTCGGTAGATGTTATACCTGGGGGTACGATTTTGGAGTTGGAAATGTGAGGTTTTAACCAGGTTTTTGACATTGTAAGGATGTTGGGTGAGTTTACATGGATCCAGGCGTGTAATGCTAGAATTTTGTTACCTGTGCTTTGGATATTTAGTGAAAAAATAGAGAATTTGGTGGAGGAGAGGGAGATTGGGGTAGTGAGAGACTGAGGTGTTTGCTTGAGAGAAGTGGAGGATGGAGAAGTAGGTCCTGGGTTGGGGTGGATGTCCCCATCCAGGAGTAGAGAATCAAGGAAGTTAAGCAGAGAGGAGAGTAGGTTAAGAGTAGTGGGGGTTCTGTGTGATATTATGGTGCAATGAGATTTAGTTGAGTAATATGTGGTAGTAAAGAGGTTTGAGGGAGAGACTGGAAATAGATATGAGGCGATGTTAAATGTGTGTGTGTTAGAGTGAGTGGTAGCTCTGAGAGAGGGCTGGTGTTACTGTAGTAAAATGCAGAGGTAAGTGGTAAGATGTATAAACTGTTAGCATTAGAAGGAGGGGATAGTGAGTTAAACGGGTGACATATAATGATGGGAGGAATATGGATGTTCTCCCTGTTTCACTGTTGCAGTCATCTCATTTGGGTTATTTGCTTGGAGTAGCCCTCATTCGGCCTGATTATCAAAGTCTTGGGTCCTGCGTCGGTTGCTGTCTCATCTTCCGTGACGTCAGGTAGTCAGGGTTATAAAGCATGCAGCCGACACCATTACATCAGTCTTTCTTGCCATGTGATGCCCGAAGCTGAAGCAGTTCGCAAGTGCTGGTCGGTCGACTCCTGAAATTTTCGTTTTCGAGTTTCAGAACCGAAGTCTTCAATTAAAGCCAAGTACCCCGTAGGGGAAACTTTTTCTTGCTCTAAACCAATGTCAGTAAAAGTCAGTAGTTGTGTTTCTTGTGGAAAGCAAATGCCTCATAAAGATTTTCATTCGTACTGTATTCCTTGCCTAGGCCCTGACCACAACGTACCTCGCTGTCGGTTTTGTGACTTATTTAAACCACGAACTATTCGTCGTCGGTACATTTTTGCTTCTAAATATTTTGGTACTCTGTTCAATTATCCAGATATGTCTTTGTTAAGCCACCCAACTACTGACATTCCGAAAAAAACGCAAAGATAAAGACAGAGACAGGCTGCCTAGGTCCATAGCTGCCGATGACGCTTCTACTAAGCTAGTCGCCAGTACTCAGTGAGGCTCTTTCGCACCCCCCTGATACCCGCTGCTTCAGATTCGCAGGCCTCTACTGAGACCCATTCGCAGTCCGGTATGTCCGTGAGATGCTTGTACTGTGGAACCTGTGGATGTCTCTATCTTGAATGGGTCTGGAGCCACTGTGCAGGCACCGGTTTCTGAGGGTGTATTCAGGCCTACTGACTTGCATTATTAAACTGACGCTGTCTTCTTCTTCTAGGCCTAAAACTCGAACCATGCCTAGAAAACCGACGCCCAGAACGCATGGTCAGGCACCAAAAAAACAAATGATAAGAATGGCTGAAGACCTTATTACTTTAATCAGGGGGAAGCCAACCTTCCCCCTCTAAGAGACCTAGGACTGAATTTGCTTATGATACTTCTGACAGGATTCTGAATTTTCTGTCTCCTCTCATGACCAGGATTTACTCTTATCTACCTATGAGGATTCTGATGCAGAGGACTCTATTCCCTGTGCTTCTCCCCCAGAGGATTTTTCTTTTGGTGAAACCTTGCATACTCTTAGGGAGCAGTTTCATTGGGAAAGTCAGAATTACTCTGATTCTAAAAAGAGGCTTAGAGATTTCTTACTTCTGCCCCAACACAGGCCTTTAGTTATCCCTCCTGTGCTGGACATTGTTGACGATGCCTTTCGGAATCTAGCTTGGCCCCTGACTCTTTACCTCCTGCTCCCAGAAAACCTGATAGATATTACAGGGTTCCTGATTCTCATAAGTTCCTTTTTAAAAATCCTACTGTGGATCCTGAGACCATTTCACAGGGACCCAAGGACATTAAGGCTACTACTTCCAAAAATCATACCCCCTCTGATAGAGATTCCAGGGCCCTGGATAGATGGGGTAAGAAGGTATACACCTCTGCAACCTTGGCCATCAGGGCCTTAAATTGCCAGTTTCATATGTTAAAGTATCATCAGCATATTATTGGATTGCTTAAACAGAAAATGATGTTTATTCATGATTGTGCTGAAAATAAGGATTTACAGGATTTAATGCATTCTGCTGAACAGGTTGGAAAACATACTTTGCAATGTGGTTTTGATTCACTAGAGGCATCTTGCAGGGCTGCTGTCACTGGACCTGTACTTAGAAGGCATGCTTGGCTTAAGGAGCAATCTTTGCCAGATTATGTTAAAACTAAATTGCTGGATGCTTCCTTAAATCAGGACCGCCTGTTTGGCGACAAAGCAGAAGTTCTTAAAAAGAATGAAGAAAAAGCTAAATCTATGCAAACTGTTAAAGATTTCTTACAAGCGCAGCCTCCTAGATTTAGTAGGCATTGGTCCTCAAAAAATAGTCCTTTCCTGCCTCTTCCAGGCCTTCTCAGTTCAAACCCAGAACCAGCAGAACACCCAGGCTTCAGTCCCAGGGTACAAACAGGACTAAGCAGTAGGGGGCTTCCACTTCCAAATCAGGGAGTAGTAAGACTCCCCCCATGCTAAGCTGTCTCAATGACTTAACTTTAAAACTTCCAAGCACTTCACAACTGACTGCTCCTTTAGGGGGAAAGATTGCTCTGCAACCAAAAAACTAGGAACTCATTACCCAGGACAAATGGGTTTTAAACATAGTTTCCCAAGGATACAGATTTCACTTCCACACATTACCAACCCCAAACGGTTGGCCAGATCTACCCCCAAATCAGTGGGCAGAGGCTCAAAAGCAAATACTCTCTCTCTTAAGGTTAAAGACTTTTCAGACTGTACCAGAAGAGGAAAAGGGACAAGGTTTCTACTCGACTTTTTCTGGTACCCAGAAAAGACAACTGTTAAGAGAAAAAGTTTTAAAACATACTGTTATTTGTCTTTTTCCTCTTCTTGCAAAGTGAACATGTTATTTGTTGGGGTATGCCTATCAAAGATGGGCCTCATCTGTGAACAAAGTGCAGCATTGCTTATGAACCTGAATAATAACTGTTTTCTGCATTTCAGAATAAAGAGATTTGGTTATAGCTTAGTGAAGCCTGGGATAAGGACGCACGGCCGAGTAAGAGTTAATTTACTGAAGCAGGCTGTGTGTCCTGGAAAATTTGAACTACCACTGTTGAACTGAACATTCTGTACTTCTTGAACATTCTGTACTAACTGTTGGTTTGAGGTGATTTGTGATAAACATGTTTACCACAGATGTTTTTCATAGCCAACTGTCAACGGTCAGAAATGTAACAAAAAGTTGTTTTGCTTGCAGTATAAAAGTTGATGTCAGTAAACAAGTTGACCAGAGGAGGAGATCATCTTGGCCAAAATGCTGTGTAATCTGGTTAGCTGCTAATAAAGAAGTTTTTCATCACCTGAGGCAAATGTGACTCGTTTGAATTTTTTCTTCTGACATTTTGGTCCTTCGGACCGGAAACCTCTACGAAGATACGGATCAGACCGACAGAGACTGAAAAACCTGTGCAGGTGAGGGTTTCTCATCTTAAGATTCCCTCGACTGAAAGCCCTCCGACTGATTTGTCGTTGAAAGGAGGCCGGCCGCTCTCTGATCCCTATCTGAGGGACGGTTTCCGAACAAAAAGGGGAAACGGAGTCTCATCTGGTTCAGGTAGGATGAAAAATAAATTTTCTTTTATTTTAATTTAACCTTGTCGACAAGGGTTTTATTTTTAGTTAAGGGTGGGTAGGATTACTTAAGATTATTTTGTTAGGATCACCCATTAAGATAGCCCCATTTTATAATAAGCCCTTTAAAATAACTTTGATACAGTCCTAAAGTAAGATATCTAGGGGAAACATGGGTTCAAGTTGCTGCAAGTGTGAGAGTGATGTCTGTTTATATGTTGATGCTAAGTATATGAAAAAAGTTTAAACAAAAATAATGTTAAATTTTTGAAAAGGTGGAAGTTGAAATATGATTTTGATGGTACCCTGAATAAGAATGCCTGTGCAAAATTGGTTAGAGATTTGAAAAGAGATGCAGGAACTAGAACTAAGAAGCAAAGACAACTGGGATTTCCCCAAGCACAAAAGTGGTTAGAAGAGGCAAATAAACGAGCTATAAGAGAAAAACAGTGCCAGGAAAAAGAAAAAAATAAATCAAAAGGGATCACTGGTGCCAAGTGGAAAAGTAGCTTTATTTTTAGATAAGGAGGATGAGCATACAGTTTGTGCGGTACAAAGGCAGGCAACTGCCCCACCGTATGGGGAAATTGCTGCTGCTGTACCGGCGGAACCTCCTCAATATCAGTCTGAAGATGTGGGATCTGTACAGTAGGGTGGGTTATTGGCTGCTCAAGGAAGCGTTGTGACCCCTCCAATTTACCCGCAAATTCCCGTAGTACCCAAGGTTGCTTTGCAACAGGTAGACCAACCTATGCAGTTAAGGTCAGGACCAGCAGGGCAAGGACGTTGGGCCATTAAACTTTCTGACTACTCAGAAGCTCTTCCCTTGATACAAGTTGCAAACCCACAAGCAGGGGATGTTGGACAAGAGCCAACTATTTTAGTTTATCGTCCCTGGGCTAGAGAGGATATAAAACGAGCTACAGATGGTATTCCTCATCCCAAGGTTACTTTTCAAAGGTTTTCTGAAGACATAGTTGGTATGCGTTTAAGTTATCATCTAAATGGTTTAGAAGTAGAACAACTAGTGAGTCAAATCCTGGGTCCAGATTGGCACTTAGTTTGTGGTACTTGGACATGTAAGGCAGATGACGGCACTACATTAAAGCATAATTCTGGGGTGTTAGATACGCGAGTCACTGATCTGTTGAAGAGAATTTCTGATAAGTGGCATCCAGGAGCAGATTCGACAGTAATAAATCAGTGCATTCAAAATGGTGATGAATCTGTAGATCACTATGTTGTAAGATTGACAGAAGTGTTCAATAATCATTGTGGAATGATGATTCCGCAGGATCAGACCAATGATAGTCCGTATGAGCAGCAATTGAAAAACGCTTTTCTTAAGGGTTGTAGGGCTCCAATAAGTAGTTTTATAACTAAGCATATGGTAGATCATAGAACATGTAGACTGCAACCTTTGTTTGAATATGCACGGCATGCTGAGCGACATTTCAATTTAAAAAAGAAAAATAAAGTACAAGTGTTAGCAGTAGGGGATGATGGTGGTATATTCTTGGTACAGGACCAAAGGGGGCAAGGGTGCCGTGGTGGCGTAAAAAAACGTGGGGGCCCGAAATGGGACACGTTAAATAAACCGGGTGGACATTCAGAGGAATATGAGGGGAGGTTAAAACGTGGAGAATGTTTTAAGTGCGGTAGACATGGGCACTTTGCTGCCGACTGTGAAGAGTGGCAACATCCCCCACAGCTTACGAACAAGGGCTCCGCATGACTACATGATAGTAAAGGAAGGCGCCAAATTCATTATTGTGATTATTGTAGAGAAGAAGAAAGTGAGAATGATTGTGATGATGATGAGGCAGACACTCTCTGCGATGAATGTCAGAACACTCAGAAGGAAGGGCGGGATTGTGACTGTGAAGTCATAAATCTGGCACATTTGGGTATTGCTATGCATCTAGATCAAAAACCCATGATAGAGTTTTTGGTTGAGGGACAGAAAGTGGAGTTTTTATGTGATTCAGGTGCATTGCATACACTTTTGGGTCCAGCAGTTCTGCCTCTGAACTGCGAGACGGATGAGTTTGTCCTTGTGAAAGCGGCAAACGGGAAAATCTATAAGGAACCACTGTCCCATCCTCTATTGTTCACAGATCCGCAAACAAGCCAAACTGTTAGGTGTAGAGTAATTATATCGAAAGTTTGTCCAGTTAATTTGCTGGGAAGAGATTTGATGCATTTGTTTGGAATAGCGGCAATTCCCACACCTAAAGGCATTGAGGCGAAAAGGTTAGCGGATGGCTTGGTGGTACAGGGAGTACAAGACTTGTTTTACTGGTATAACCAGGACTTGATTTCAAATGGGTCGGGGAGGGTTGATACAGATTTGATCAACCTAGCTTTAAGTAACTCTAGGAGCGGGTCACCGCAGGTTGCGGCGCAATTACATTATGCAATGTTCTATAGAAAGGCCCCTGGTCCGGATAAAGAATTTGAAAAAGAATTCTTTAAGCACAAACGTGCAAGGATAATTTTGAATGATATGTTTTGGGATATGCAAGATAATACAGTAGTGACCTGTACTTTAACTAAGGAAATGAGTTCTTTATATTGCTCAGGTTATAGCCCACATATTTCCATTACTAAAGCAGTGGGGACACATTGGGTAGATTTGGTGAAAAAGGTAACGAATTGGGACACAATGTCCGAAAGTCAATTGAAGGATAAACAGATCCACGAATTGGGACACAATGTCCGAAAGTCAACTGAAAGATCAACAGATCCAGGTCAAAGATTAAATTGGGTGACTTGGGCACAACCAAGCGTGCACCTCAGGGATGACAAAACAGAAATGGCATGACAAATCCTCCTAACTCAAGAGGAAGATAGTGCGTTAAGTGCCTTACCTGTAGATTTATGGTCAAAAGGTAAAGGGGATGTGGGACTGATGAAAACAGCAGGTGAAGTTTGTATAACTCCAAAGTCAGGTTTTAGACCTCGTAAGCACCAATACCCGCTAAGTAAACAAGCAGAGGACGGAATTAAGCCAGTCATTGAGCAGCTAAAACAGGTAGGAATTCTTGTTGAATGCCCAGATTCGCCCTGAAATACTCCGTCGTTTCCTGTAAAGAAACCGGATGGGTCATGGAGGTTGGTTCAGGATTTACAAGCAGTTAATTTGGCTGTGATCCCAAGAGCACCGGTGGTCCCTGACCCCTACACATTACTTAATGATTTACTACCTCAGAACAGATATTTTTCTGTTATAGATATAAGCAATGCTTTTTTTCTCCATACCACTACATAAGGAGAGTAGATTTAAGTTTTCATTCACTTATCAAGGTAAAAGATACACCTACACCAGATTGCCACAGGGTTATTGTGAGAGTCCGACAATATTCCCACAAGAAATGGCTGCGAATTTAGCTCAGTTTGTTCCCCCACAGGGAAGCCAGGTTCTGTTGTATGTAGATGATATTTTGTTGGCCTCACCCACACAGGAAAGTTGTAGAAAGGATACCCTTGCCCTTCTTAGTTTTTTAGCTGAGCAAAGACATAAAGTAAATAAAGAAAAGTTACAGTTGTGGAAAGCACAAGTAAAGTACTTGGGTTATTTAATTTCGCAGGCAGGTAGACAATTGGAGAACAAAAGAAAACAAGCAATTCTTGAGGCACCTATGCCTACAACTAAGCAGGAGATGATGTCCTTTTTAGGTGTGACTAATTTTTGTAGAAGTTGGATCCCTAACTATGCTGAGGAAGTAGGGCCATTGACCGCACTGATCTATGACACTTCCATGGCAGCTAAGAATAATATACAGTGGACAAATAAGGCAGTACAAGCATTTATTAGAATTAAGCAATTGATAGCAGGATCCTCTGTTTTGGGTTTTCCGAACTATTCTAAGCCATTTATACAAATGGTTGATTGTAAGGGAAGATATATGACTTCGGTTCTGGTACAAGTACATGGGGATAAACAGAGACCGATAGCTTTCTACTCCTCCAGATTAGATCCTGTTGCAAGGGCATTGCCGCATTGTGTTCAAGCTGTAGTGGCGGCCGCCATGGCAGTACAAGCCTCAGCATCATTAGTTTTGTTTCACCCATTACAATTACGGGTTCTACATTCAGTAGCTACTATACTTTTGCAAGATAAGATAACCTTTTTATCTCCTAGTCGATATTTGTCTTGTATGACAGTGTTGCTGACACTGCCTCATATGATCATAGAAAGATGTACTACTCTTAATCCGGCGACACTTTTGCCGACTCCAGAAGAAGGTACTCCACACGTTTGTTTAGAGAGCATCATGACAAAGTGCTTCCCCGACCAGATTTAATGGATATTCCGTTGGTAGATTCTGATCTCGTTTTGTTTGTAGACGGATCAGCAAAGAAAGACACTGTAGGAAAAACACTAGTAGGGTATGCTGTCACCACAGAAACTGACATTTTGGAGGCAAAAGGATTGCCAGACATTTATTCTGCACAAGCAGCTGAGTTGGTGGCTTTGACTCGAGCTTGTACCTTAGGGGAGGGTAAGAAAGTGACAATATACACAGATAGTCAATATGCTTTCTCCACTGTACATGTTTTCGCTCAACAATGGAAGAATAGGGGAATGGTTGCTGCGACAGGCAAACCAATAAATCACAGAGATTTAATTTTACAGTTGTTAGATGCAGTGCAACTACCACTTCAGATAGCGATATGTAAATGTTCCGCACATACCAACAGTCAAGATCCTGTCTCCAGGGGAAATGCCTTTGCTGATATGGCTGCAAAAAAGGCAGCTCAAGAAAATGGTTTGCTTTTACATGACAATGATTTAGAGTCCGGACACCTCTTAGACTTAGAGACACTAAAAGTAATGCAAACATTGACAACACAGAAGGAAAAATGTTGTTGGGTAAAATATGGTATCACTCAACAGGATGGGTTGTATAGGACATCAGATGGCAAAATGGTATTACCCTCAAACCTTTTAGGTATGCAGCATTGGTTAGCCATGGACCTGCCCATGTAGGAGTACAGACGGTGATTCAAATAGTGTCTAAGGTGTTTTGGTGTAAGGGGTTTTTCAACTTATGCAAAGCATTTCTGTTTATCTTGTTTATTATGTGCAAAGTATCATGCTCAGGGGGGAGTTAAAAAGTCTCCGCAGGCATTCCCCACCCCTTCATATCCATTGCACACACTTTGTATGGACTTTATTGAATTGACACCCTCAGAGGGAAAAAGGTTCTGTTTAGTCATTATTGATGCTTTTTCTAAATGGGTAGAAGCTTTTCCAGTGAAGCATCCCAATGCACAAACAGTAGCAAAGCTTTTGACTGCAGAAATAATTCCCCGATTTGGTTTACCAAGATGCATTTACAGTGATAATGGGTCTCATTTTGTTAACCAGATTGTTCAGAAGTTGGGTCAAGTGTTTCAAATTGATCTTAAGTATCATTGTGCTTACCATCCCCAATCAACTGGACAGGTGGAAAGACACAACGGTGTCTTGAAGAGTAAGCTCCGCAAACTGATGGCAGAAACACATAGATCATGGACTGCGCACCTTCCTTTGGCACTCCTGTATATGCGAATCTCACCTTCCTACAAAGGACTTACACCATTTGAACTTTTGTTTGGGAGACCATATTACGTCCCGCAGTGGCAAGGATTGTTGCCAGCGGAATGTGAGGGGGGTGAGGATCTAGCGGATTATATGAAGAAGCTGATAAATGTCAAATCTCTTGTAACCAGTGACTCTTTTGCAGATTCCAGAAATGAAACCTTGTTAAGCGTGGCACCCGGGGACTGGGTGTGGATCTGAATTGTGAAGAGAAAGAATTGGTCATCCCCCAGGTGGGAAGGCCCATACCAAGTACTTATCTCGACACCTACGGCTGTAAAGATCGCTGAGAGGACTTTGTGGATTCATATCACCCACTGTAAAAAACTCAAGGCACTTCCTTCTGCCATTGATATTGGTCAAACTCCAGTGGACTTCTGAGCGCAAAGTCTGGCTACAAAGGGGGATTAACCCAATAGGAGTAAGTTCGTCTCAAACCCAGTGAAGAAACCAATGACGCGAGGTAGTCCTTAGGGAGGATGGCCACGTTCAACTGGTACTTGAACTGTTACATGATGATGATTTTGGTGGTGAAAGTAAATATGTCCATACGAGAAGGAACAGTTGCAAGAGAAAAAGGAATGGTGGTGTTGCAAAAAACAGGTGTTACTACTGTGTTTAAGGTGAAACTTTGTGAAGGAATTTTGGACTGTTCTAAATGGAACAATAATAATTTCTTGATTCGTGCAAAATACTTGTGCAATAGAGACTGTACGCCCTGGTGAAATGTTTGGTGGTCAACAGATGTGAATGGATGGGAAACAAGTGGTGCAGTGATACCAGAGAAAGATAAAAGCAGGCAACAAAGAATAAAAATTGCGCATTTCCAAAGTACCAAAGTAATTACTATAACCATTGTGTCACCACAAGAAAGTGATTCAGGAGTTTATGGAATCGGAGTGTCCCTTCCAACTAGAACTGATCCTTTGAGGACCTTCCAACTTAAAGTACAAAGCCTTAAAAATGCTACAAGTAAAGCAGATTTTTACCTTCACAGAAGAAGAACAATTGTTACTCGAGACTGGATTCGTACACCATAATGAATGGTTGTCTTGGGTTGGATATAGTACCCGAGAAGCACATCGTGAAAACTGTATTTCTTGTGCTGAAGGTAAACAGCAATTAGCAACAGTCCCATTGATGCGAGATGAAGGTAACCTAACGTGTCTGTTAAAATTATTCTTCAACAAAACTGAAGATAAATGCAAAAATAAAACTCAGCGTTTTCCAGTCATAAGCCTGCAGCGATTTCCTATCCAGGTTCGTATATGTGCATTTCCAGAGATGGCACAGGGAAGAATTTTGGCAATATGGGACAGAACTGTTGCAATGTTACTGTGAATGGCAATGAAAATCCATTTCTGGAGAACCAACCTCATAGTTTAGCAGACGTATGGTGGTTATCTGGAGACAACAAACTCAGATCAAGGCTTACGATTCCCTGGAAGGGAACTTGTGCACTTGTAAAGTTAATTCTGCCATTCTACATTTTCCCAGTTCCAGCAAGCAATTTCGTAAGAGAACCTGAAATAAAGCCGAAGTGGTTGAGTAGGAGAAAAAGAGAGGCACTGAAGCAATCCTTCGATAACAGTGTCTACATCAATAACATTGGCGTACCAAGAGGCGTACCTGATGAATACAAAGCAATAAACCAAATAGCAGCTGGTTTTACATCCATCTTTGTCAGGATTCAACCTAATAAGAATGTGGACTGGATCAACTACATTTACTATAACCAGCAGCGTTTTGTGAACTATACCAAAGATGCATTGAAAGGAATTGCTGAACAACTGGAGGCCACTTCGCAGGTGGCATGCAGAATCGAATTGCGTTGGATATGCTCCTGGCCAAAGAAGGAGGAGTTTGCAGGATGTTTGGGACTTTCTGTTGTACGTATATTCCAAACAACACTGCGCCTGATGGAAGTATCACCCGAGCTTTGAGAGGTTTGGAGATGTTATCCGAAGAATTGGCAGAGAACTCTGGGGTAAGTAATCCCTTTACAGACTTTCTACAAGCATGGTTTGGAAAATGGAGTCATCTCATCAGCAGTTTCCTGGTGTCCGTTGGAGTCGCTGTGGCTATCGTGGTGGTATGTAGTTGCTGTTGTATACCCTGTATCAGAGGTCTTCTACAAAGACTGGTTGATACTGCTGTTACGAAGACGATGTACCAGCAATTGCAACAGACTGGTGAAAGTGAATACATTGAAATGTGACTTTTTGCAAATGTTTTTGAAGTTTAAAGTTTGTCTTGCCAATGAAGTAGTGTAGGCAAAGAAAAACTTAGTTTTTACTATATATTGCTGAAATAAAAAGACAAATAAAAAGTGTTTTCAGGGGGGAAATGTTAAGAGAAAAAGTTTTAAAACATACTGTTATTTGTCTTTTTCCTCCTCTTGCAAAGTGAACATGTTGTTTGTTGGGATATGCCTATCAAAGATGGGCCTCATCTGTGAACAAAGTGCAGCATTGCTTATGAACCTGAATAATAACTGTTTTCTGCATTTCAGAATAAAGAGATTTGGTTATAGCTTGGTGAAGCCTGGGATAAGGACGCACGGCCGAGTAAGAGTTAATTTACTGAAGCAGGCTGTGTGTCCTGGAAAATTTGAGCTACCACTGTTGAACTGAACATTCTGTACTTCTTGAACATTCTGTACTAACTGTTGGTTTGAGGTGATTTGTGATAAACATGTTTACCACAGGTGTTTTTCATAGCCAACTGTCCACGGTCAGAAATGTAACAAAAAGTTGTTTTGCTTGCAGTATAAAAGTTGATGTCAGTAAACAAGTTGACCAGAGGAGGAGATCATCTTGGCCGACATGCTGTGTAATCTGTTTAGCTGCTAATAAAGAAGTTTTTCATCCCCTGAGGCAGATGTGACTCGTTTGAATTTTTTTCTTCTGACAACAACTCATGGTGATTCCAAAATTCAAGATGCTAACTCTTCACCAGTTGCTTCCCATGATAGGCAAAGATGTCTGGTTGGCAACACTGGATTTTTAAAGGAAGCCTACCTGCACATCCCAATCAGGGAATCTTACAGAAAATACATATGTTTCAAAGCAGGCTGCATGCACTAGCAGTTCTCTGCACTGCCCTGTGGCTTATCTACTGCGCCCAGGGTATTCACAAAGTGGCTAGCTCCAGTCATTGCATTTTGCAGGCAAATAAATATTCAAATATACCCATACCTAGATGATTGTCTAATTCAGGCAGAAAGCCGGGAGATACTTATGTGAATCATCTGGCATTTGTACAAAAGGTGTTAACATGTCTGGGGTACACCATAAACGAAAATAAATCACATCTGGTACCCTGTCAATAAATTATATTCCCGGGAGCAAGCTTGAACACAACTTCCCAGATGGCTTTCCTCACGCCAGAGAAACAAATTCATTTGACAACTTACTTCAAACTACTGGCCGCAAAAACCCTGCTATCTGCAAGGCAAATACTGCAAGCCTTGGGGTTCATGGCCTCGTGCATTCTACTAATTCCATATGCAAGACTGCACATGAGGAAACTAATGGCATCTAAAAAGCCTATGGTGTCAACATTCTCAGGATCTAGAAGCAATGATTCCTACCATACCTTGCCTACGGTTAGAATTCCTTTGGTGGGCTGTGGGCTGCCACCAAAACAAAGGACTACCATTCACTCTACCCCCTACCGCCCAAACCCTAACACAAGACGCATCAGACTATGCATGGGGGGGGGGGTGCTCACCTGGCAGGGAAGTGCATTCAGGGCAAATGGAACCCAAGTCAAATGCACCTGCATGTCATTCAAAAAGAAATGTTAGCTGTACAGAATCCTCTGACAGCCTTCAAGGACCACATCCTTCCAGGACAATTAATAGTAAAGATGGACAACACCACTGTTATGTGGTACATAAACAAGCAGGGGGGTACCCTTTCTTACCCCTTCTGCAGACTAGCCATGGCTCTGTGGAACACAGACTTGAGCTACCAAGTTCATCTACAGGCTCAATTCCTGCCAGGAAAACTAAATACACTGGCAGACGAACTAAGCAGAAATCTCCTAGACCCACACGAGTGGAAACTGGAACCACTGATTTTCAACATGTTGATCAACAAATGGGGGGGATCCCAGATATAGACCTGTTTGCCTCCCCCTAGAACTACCAATTGGACAAATTCTGCACAAGGACTCCCCACAAACAAGGTTGGAAAGTGGATGCTCTGTCCTTCAGCTGGAAAAAAATCTATCACTTTGCCTTTCCTCCTCTGCCTCTCCTCTCCAAAGTACTACTAAAGATCAAACAGGACAAACCAAGGATGATACTGATTGCACCAGACTGGCCACGCCAACACTGGTACCCTCTCTTGCACAGTGTGTCACAGCTGGCCCTATGGCACCTACCTCAGACCCCTACCCTGCTGTCTCGGTAGGAGAGCCAGATTCTGTACCCCCAGCTTCAAACCCTGAACCTGTCACACTGGCTTATTACCTAATCTCTCCGTTACCATCCCTAGTAAACAAGTTTTGGATGTCATTTTGGAGGCAATGTGGCCTAGTACTAGAACATCTTATACTGAAAAATGGAAAAGATTCTGTGCCTGGAACCAAACACAAGGGATGGCCACAGCAGCGCCCAGTTTACCTCAGATTCTTCAATACTTAACTGAGATGCTTCACAAGGGCCTTTCCTTTTCCTCCATCAAAATTCACGCTTCAGCCTTTTCGGCTCATTACAACATGGAACCACCCCTCTTTTCTCACCCACTTCTCAAGCAGTTCCTCAGAGGGGCCAGAAACTTAAAACCACCCAGGAGAGCCCCAACTCTAGCCCGGGACCTTAATTTTGTATTGGAAAAACTCATTCTTCCTCCTTTTGAGCCTGCTGCAACTGGAGAGTTAAAATTCCTTTCTTGGAAAACCGCTTTCATTTTAGCAATCACTTCAGCAAGAAAGGGTATCTGAATTACAGGCCCTTATGACAGTGGAGCCTTTCATCATCTTTCATGCAGACAGGGTGTCCCTCAGGACCAAGTCCCTCTTTCATGTCCAAGGTGGTATCCAGTGTGGCTCTTTATCAGTCCATTCATTTGCCAACCTTCTTTTCTAATCCACAGAACAAAGGGGAATGGATACTGCACTCCTTAGATGTGCACAGGCAACTTAGATTTTAGTTGGAAAGGATGACATCTCTAAGGAAATCTGAACAACTGCTGGTGGCATTTGCTGCAGGGGCAGAGGGGAGGACTTATTTCAAAGCAAACCATTTCTAAATGGATAGGCTATTGCATTCATTTCTGCTATAAGCTCCATGGAAAACCTATCCCACAGCCCAGGGATTAGACCCCATTCTACCAGGGCTGCATCTACCTCTACAGCCTTTCTCAGAGGTGTCCCTACCAGAGACATCCTAGAAGGTGCTGCCTGGAGTTCTGTACATACTTTCAGCAAGCATTACCATTTGCCAATTTTCTCTAAATCCAGAACTGACTTTGCCACTGCAGTCTTGCAGGGCCTTATAGCTGGTCCTAATACTATCTAAATTCCTCCTTCCATCCTTATCTTTGGGAATCTACCCAAATGTGATGACTGCAACAGTGAAACACGAAGAACATAGTACAGCTGTGTACACTTACCATAAATGTATATGTTTGAGTGTATTCACTGTTGCAGTCCTTGTTATCCTCCCTCCAGCCCCCTGACTTCTTTTGGCCATACCTCTATTCTCCTTTACTATACTTAAATGCTTTTTGGTGTATTTGCTTTTTTGTTGGAGGTATAACCTTGTAGATATATATATATATATATATATATATATCTATATATATATATTTAATTGCGCACGAAAAACTGATGTAATGGTGTCGGCTGCATGCTTTATACCCCTGACTACCTGACGTCACGGAAGATGAGACAGCAACCGACGCAGGACCCAACACTTTGATAGTCAGGCCGACTGAGGGCTACTGCAAGCAGATAACCCAAATGTGATGACTGCATCAGTGAATACACTCTAACATCTACGTTTATGGTAAGTGTACACAACTGTACTTTTCTGTTAGTGTTGTAGTGCATAGGTAATATTTGAGAAGGGAAATACGGGGGAGAAGTGGATTAGGATGTTTTTACCCACCGCAACAAGAAAAGAATATAGCTTTTTGATTCTTGTACTCTGATCAAGTTCCTTGGTCATATGTAGTGTGTTGGTTGGTAGTTCAGAAAAAAAATTTAGAAAAGTCATTGAGAAGCTGCTTGCCACCTGCATTCAGGACTGTCCTCGAACTAATCTTTGCTCTTTGCATTGTTTAACTGTAAAAAGATTAAACTAACAGTCAGTCTGACAGTCCCAAGTTCTGTTTTGCCTTTTTATTCTCTGAGTCAGTCCTTTACTGTAAATGGCTGCTTGTTAGCATGTTTTATTGCATTTGTTTCAGAGACCTAGTCAGCAAATTTCTAAGCTTTTAGTTTTCTTTCATTGGCACGTATTCATTTTACAGCAGGAGCATTTTATGTTTCCAAAACTCTGATCTAAAGAATACCATTTAGTTGTGTTGGGTGTGGTACGCAGGAAAGACACTTCCTGCAAGCAGATGTATTTAGTGTTTCTCTCTTACATAGTGTCCCATTTAGTGCTGTTCTCAAGTTAACACATTACTAGACACTGAGCATTGTTCACTGTAATTGCACACTTTCTCATGGTCATATGGCCTTGTTTGCTTGATGCAGTTTGACATGTCACATCATTTGAAAAACAGCTACTGCTTTTAAGTTAAAAACAAGAGTACTTTGCATGTTTTCTTGCATCCTTGTTTAATAAAGTTATCTGGAAAAATTCCAAGCAAAAGCCGTGTTCATATCTCTCAATGTCAGTGCAAGAAATCTGGACAAAGAGTAAAATTATGGGGGAACAAAGGTCCAAATTTAGGGACAGATTTTAAATGTTGCTCTTGTAAACTTAGATCATTGCGAGAATAACAGGATGTGTTAGCATGCATTTTTCTGAAGGATATGAAGTCTGAGATTCAAATGTATACAGTTATTTAAGGACTTTAGTCCTTACTGATTTTGCTAGAAAACCACAAATTTTAGGAGGAATAGACCAAAAATATGAAACAAAATCTGGACATTCAGTGAAAATCTGGTTAGCTGAGATGTATTGCTCATGTTTGTTCTGCCCTGAAAAAGAAACAGGTCAGTAATACGCTATGTATTAAGTCTGAATAACATGGTAGAAAACTAATGTATACAATTAAGTGCCAGAAAGTGGCACTTTAAGAAAATCAGAACTTGGATAAAATGACAGAGTAAATGTTATTACACACTGAGAGCTGATTTGCTGATATAGGTAAGCACAAACTCTGCAAAATGGTTAGCTAGAGCTTCAGTGAATGTATGCACTAGTGAGCTGAAGAGTAGGTGGATTTTAAACAAATTTCAGCTAGTTAAAACACAAACCAAATGTTCGCAGAGCAAGACAATGGTAGGGAAACCAAGTACTCCAAAAATATACGATATACTCCAAAAAATGAAAGAATCCCAAATCTCCAAAATTGTAAAAGACAGGTTTATTCGAATAAAATGCGGTGAGCGCTTTCACTGAGATAGCTTCATCAGACCGTATTACAAAACATTCAAAAAAACAATTGGTTTAAATATGTAAAAAGGCGCCAAAAGGATGAATTTCCTTAAAGAAACATACTACATAAAGGCTGCCTTGCATAGTGTGTGATTGTTAAAAAGTAATAAAATGTACTGAAATAATCAACAACTTATTTAAAAATTCTAAGTCTCCTGGACTTTAATGATAGACATAAAGGGATAAACTTCCTTAAGGAGACATACTACATATAGACTGTCTAGCATAATACATAAAATAAAATAATGACATACACTAAAATAGTCAACAACTTACTTAAAAATTCTAAGTCTCCTGGACTTTAACAATGGACGTAGGGGGACCCTACCATTAAGTCCAGGTGGTAAATCAGCCCTAAACTTAATAATCCAATTGATCTCACAATTCTCCGTATAGTTTTCAATATCCCCCCTTCTAAATGTCCTGAAAATCTGCTCAAGAATCCTAAATCTAAATTCATGGTCAGGTCCACATTCTATGGTGTGTTTAGCAAGGGCATTAAAGGAATGGCCTTTCCTGATGTGATACATGTGTTCACGTATCCTGTCCCTCAATAGGCGGTTGGTTTTGCCTATATAATATGCTTGACAGGAGGTGCAGGATGCTAAATACACAACGTCCTTGGACATACAACTACCTTTAACTCGAATGGTGTAAATTCCAGTCCCATGGGGAGGTCTGAAGGCTGGATCAACAAGGATGTAGGAGCAAAAATTGCATCTAAGGCAGGGTTCCATGTAGGGTCCCTCTATGCACCTGCCATATGAAGAAGGTTTGGGATAGCATAATAATTGCTTAATATTCTTCTTGTTACGGTAGACAAATTTGGGTTTGTCCCCAGTCAATTCCTTGACAACGGGGTCAACTGACAAAACATGCCAATGTTTGAAAATGACATCTTTAATGGCACCAACGTCTTTGGTGTAATATATAGGGAACAATACATCATTATCTTGTGCAGAACATGCACTGGGTTGTTGTGTCACAGTATGATCAGCACGAGCCCTAACTGCTCCTTCAGAGAAATAGGGCATGGCTCTATTGTTTCTCAATGTGGTAATCCCCTCCATACCCTTGCTGACGTCTAAAGCACTATAACCTCGTTCCCTGAACCTCTTGTCCAGGTCTTCCAGGCCTGTGATAAAGTCAGAGTCTCGTGGAATGTACCTGGACGTTCGCATGGACTGTCCACGGACAACATTATTGTATACATATCCAGGGTGCATACTGGACCGGTGCAACAGGCTATTCCTGTGACTAGATTTCCTATATAGTCCAGTGCTGACAATTCCTCCTGGTAATTTCTCCACATATACGTCCAAGAAAGGAATACTGACATGTGACCATTCCATCGTAAAACTAAGAAACCATATGGAATCATTAATTGATCTAAAGAATTCACTCAATTGTGCTGGTGTACCTCTCCAAACTAAAAACAGGTCGTCCACAAAACGCCTGTAGAAAGGTACATATGATTTGAATAACTCATTCCTAAAAAGGTGTACATACACCCATTCAGCCATTACTAGGTTGGCGTAGCTATTGGCACATGATGTGCCCATAGCTACGCCATCCCGCTGCAAATAAAATCTGTCCTGAAAGCAGAACACATTCGAATCCAAGACCTTCCTCAATAAGGATATAACTAACTCAATATTGAAGGGAGAATCCAATCTCTTGAGATGTGTGTCTATCATGTCCAGTCCCTCTGCATTGGGAATAACAGTAAACAGCGACTGGACATCCATCGTTACCCAAAGCAATTCATCCGTCTGCGTACAAGTACTCACAAACTCATAAAAATCCAATAAGAATTGTTTGGTGTCTCTAAGAATAAACAAATTTGCTTCAACCACAGGTCTCAATAGGGTCTCAACAAAAATTGAGAGGGGTTCAGTCGACCAACCTCTACCCGCAACTATCGGCCTCATAGGAGGTACGACCGGGTCTTTGTGGATTTTAGGAAGCCCTTGAATAATAGGTACTAATGGATGTGCAACATACAAAAAGTTGTAAAGTTCTTTATTAATGACACTATTGTCAAGTAAGGTATAAAGTACAGATCTAACCCTGTCAATAATGACATCTACTCTTGTCTCAGTGATCGATTCATAGAATCTATCATTCATCAACATGTCTATCATGTCTGTGTTGTATCTATCTGAGTCAAAAACAACTATCCCTCCCCCTTTATCGGCAGGGCGTATTGTGATGTCACGGTTATTGCGTAGAGTATCTAGGGCTGTCCTCTGCTCAAAACTCAAATTATGTCTACATCTATTATATAGGGTCTGTCTGCCACTCATACAATAAAGTTCATCCTCAACCAGTTTGCTGTAAGCTGCAACCAATGGATGAAGGGGTGGGACAAATGTACTGGGTTTCCTAAGCACACCGGTGGTTAACATGCGATTAGACTGTTTGAAAAAAATCCTTAATGAGAGATTCCTAACAAATAACTTAAAATCTTTCAGGGTTTCCTCTAGTCTGCTACACCTACTGGGAATGAACGTCAGGCCCTTGGAGAGTACCTGAAGCTCAAAAGCACTCAGAGTATGGCTGGACAAATTAAAAACTAACTCTGTTTCTTTCTCTCCCACATCTTCTTGATACTCCGATTGGAGGAGGTGTCCGGGGATAACTTCCTCTTGTGACGTTCCCTGCTGTTGGACCTGGTCCTCTCCTCTCTCGTGTATATTTTGATGGGAAAAGGGAGTTTATCAATAAGCTGAGAGGAACCCATTGAGGAGGTGGCAGTCTGTCGCTCACTGATGTTGGTAGAAATGCACTCCCTCCCAGCCCCTGAAAAAACAGTTTTCCTACGAACAACAGGATCGAGGGCTGGAATACAATCCCCCTCTTTATCAATGGGATTCATAACAACTTTGTCATTATCAACAACAGCATCAGCACTAGGGCCGGTATTGGAAATCACACTCATGTTGTCATAATTAGGCATATTGTCAGAAATGACTGAACTTACATTGTCAGAGCCATTAACTAAATCAACTTCATTATTCATAACTGTAACAGTCCTTGCAATAAGTCCAGTACTGGCTGTGGCATTACTGTTGCCACCATTGATATCATGTCAAGGCCAGGTGAAGATTTGGCCTGATTTAAAGTCGGTACTGTCCCTATGTAGTTTAGATCTTTTTTGATTCAGTAGGCACCTCTCATATTGTGTAACATTGTCCAAAATGCCATTGAAGGCATTGTCTACGGCAAAGTCCGGATACGCTGCATAAATGTTCAACTGGCTTTTCCTTATATCATCTCTAAGTGCCGTTTCAATCGGCAGGAAAAAAGCATTCATCAGTTTCATATAATTGAGGCTTACCTCAATGTTGAGTTGCTGCCAGTCGAACAAAAGCTCGGGATATAGGGTGCCCGTGGTGGGCATCTTGAGCACCCTCAACCCTCTCGGCACAATCCGGCGTTGGATACAGACCTCAAAATGTTGTCTCTGGGTCTGTAGGCGTTTCATTTTAAACAGCTCTTGTTCCAATTTCTCTGTCGCCAGCCGCAAACCCTCTCGGTCATATTCCAGATTATTGGTATCGTTACCGCCATCCGTCATGTCTCCTATGTCTCCAAAAAACGCCAAAGGATTCTCCTCCGCTCTTAAACAGTCAGCCAAGCGGTCACAAACTGATCTCGGCATCGCAGGGACTTCCTGTGTGTTACGTAAAACATACGGCAGTTCCACTTGAACTTGTTCCCCTCCGATCATGCCTCCGGTGGAAAATAGCAGCTGAACAGTAACCCAATAACAAACAGTCCACACGGAGTGAATGCTCTGCAATGAACAGCAATAGAAAATTAAAACACAAACCAAATGTTCGCAGAGCAAGACAATGGTAGGGAAACCAAGTACTCCAAAAATATACGATATACTCCAAAAAATGAAAGAATCCCAAATCTCCAAAATTGTAAAAGACAGGTTTATTCGAATAAAATGCGGTGAGCGCTTTCACTGAGATAGCTTCATCAGACCGTATTATAAAACATTCAAAAAAACATTCAAGATGCTCAAGATGCCCACCACGGGCACCCTATATCCCGAGCTTTTGTTCGACTGGCAGCAACTCAACATTGAGGTAAGCCTCAATTATATGAAACTGATGAATGCTTTTTTCCTGCCGATTGAAACGGCACTTAGAGATGATATAAGGAAAAGCCAGTTGAACATTTATGCAGCGTATCCGGACTTTGCCGTAGACAATGCCTTCAATGGCATTTTGGACAATGTTACACAATATGAGAGGCGCCTACTGAATCAAAAAAGATCTAAACTACATAGGGACAGTACCGACTTTAAATCAGGCCAAATCTTCACCTGGCCTAGACATGATATCAATGGTGGCAACAGTAATGCCACAGCCAGTACTGGACTTATTGCAAGGACTGTTACAGTTATGAATAATGAAGTTGATTTAGTTAATGGCTCTGACAATGTAAGTTAAGTCATTTCTGACAATATGCCTAATTATGACAGCATGAGTGTGATTTCCAATACCGGCCCTAGTGCTGATGCTGTTGTTGATAATGACAAAGTTGTTATGAATCCCATTGATAAAGAGGGGGATTGTATTCCAGCCCTTGATCCTGTTGTTCGTAGGAAAACTGTCTTTTCAGGGGCTGGGAGGGAGTGCGTTTCTACCAACATCAGTGAGCGACAGACTGCCACCTCCTCAATGGGTTCCTCTCAGCTTATTGATAAACTCCCTTTTCCCATCAAAATATACACGAGAGAGGAGAGGACCAGGTCCAACAGCAGGGGACGTCACAAGAGGAAGTTATCCCCGGACACCTCCTCCAATCGGAGTATCAAGAAGATGTGGGAGAGAGAGAAACAGAGTTAGTTTTTAATTTGTCCAGCCATACTCTGAGTGCTTTTGAGCTTCAGGTACTCTCCAAGGGCTTGACGTTCATTCCCAGTAGGTGTAGCAGACTAGAGGAAACCCTGAAAGATTTTAAGTTATTTGTTAGGAGTCTCTCATTAAGTATTTTTTTCAAACAGTCTAATCGCATGTTAACCACCGGTGTGCTTAGGAAACCCAGTACATTTGTCCCACCCCTTCATCCATTGGTTGCAGCTTACAGCAAACTGGTTGAGGATGAACTTTATTGTATGAGTGGCAGACAGACCCTATATAATAGATGTAGACATAATTTGAGTTTTGAGCAGAGGACAGCCCTAGATACTCTACGCAATAACCGTGACATCACAATACGCCCTGCCGATAAAGGGGAGGGATAGTTGTTTTTGACTCAGATAGATACAACACAGACATGATAGACATGTTGATGAATGATAGATTCTATGAATCGATCACTGAGACAAGAGTAGATGTCATTATTGACAGGGTTAGATCTGTACTTTATACCTTACTTGACAATAGTGTCATTAATCAAGAACTTTACAACTTTTTGTATGTTGCACATCCATTAGTACCTATTATTCAAGGGCTTCCTAAAATCCACAAAGACCCGGTCGTACCTCCTATGAGGCCGATAGTTGCGGGTAGAGGTTGGTCGACTGAACCCCTCTCAATTTTTGTTGAGACCCTATTGAGACCTGTGGTTGAAGCAAATTTGTTTATTCTTAGAGACACCAAACAATTCTTATTGGATTTTTATGAGTTTGTGAGTACTTGTACGCAGACGGATGAATTGCTTTGGGTAACGATGGATGTCCAGTCGCTGTTTACTGTTATTCCCAATGCAGAGGGACTGGACATGATAGACACACATCTCAAGAGATTGGATTCTCCCTTCAATATTGAGTTAGTTATATCCTTATTGAGGAAGGTCTTGGATTCGAATGTGTTCTGCTTTCAGGACAGATTTTATTTGCAGCGGGATGGCGTAGCTATGGGCACATCATGTGCCAATAGCTACGCCAACCTAGTAATGGCTGAATGGGAGTATGTACACCTTTTTAGGAATGAGTTATTCAAATCATATGTACCTTTCTACAGGCGTTTTGTGGACGACCTGTTTTTAGTTTGGAGAGGTACACCAGCACAATTGAGTGAATTCTTTAGATCGATTAATGATTCCATATGGTTTCTTAGTTTTACGATGGAATGGTCACATGTCAGTATTCCTTTTTTGGACGTATATGTGGAGAAATTACCAGGAGGAATTGTCAACACTGGACTATATAGGAAATCTAGTCACAGGAATAGCCTGTTGCACCGGTCCAGTATGCACCCTGGATATGTATACAATAATGTTGTCCGTGGACAGTCCATGCGAACGTCCAGGTACATTCCACGAGACTCTGACTTTATCACAGGCCTGGAAGACCTGGACAAGAGGTTCAGGGAACGAGGTTATAGTGCTTTAGACGTCAGCAAGGGTATGGAGGGGATTACCACATTGAGAAACAATAGAGCCATGCCCTATTTCTCTGAAGGAGCAGTTAGGGCTCGTGCTGATCATACTGTGACACAACAACCCAGTGCATGTTCTGCACAAGATAATGATGTATTGTTCCCTATATATTACACCAAAGACGTTGGTGCCATTAAAGATGTCATTTTCAAACATTGGCATGTTTTGTCAGTTGACCCCGTTGTCAAGAAATTGACTGGGGACAAACCCAAATTTGTCTACCGTAACAAGAAGAATATTAAGCAATTATGCTATCCCAAACCTTCTTCATATGGCAGGTGCATAAAGGGACCCTACATGGAACCCTGCCTTAGATGCAATTTTTGCTCCTACATCCTTGTTGATCCAGCCTTCAGACCTCCCCATGGGACTGGAATTTACACCATTCGAGTTAAAGGTAGTTGTATGTCCAAGGACGTTGTGTATTTAGCATCCTGCACCTCCTGTCAAGCATATTATATAGGCAAAACCAACCGCCTATTGAGGGACAGGATACGTGAACACATGTATCACATCAGGAAAGGCCATTCCTTTAATGCCCTTGCTAAACACACCATCGAATGTGGACCTGACCATGAATTTAGATTTAGGATTCTTGAGCAGATTTTCAGGACATTTAGAAGGGGGGATATTGAAAACTATACGGAGAATTGTGAGATCAATTGGATTATTAAGTTTAGGGCTGATTTACCACCTGGACTTAATGGTAGGGTCCCCCTACGTCCATTGTTAAAGTCCAGGAGACTTAGAATTTTTAAGTAAGTTGTTGACTATTTCAGTGTATGTCATTATTTTATTTTATGTATTATGCTAGACAGTCTATATGTAGTATGTCTCCTTAAGGAAGTTTATCCCTTTATGTCTATCATTAAAGTCCAGGAGACTTAGAATTTTTAAATAAGTTGTTGATTATTTCAGTACATTTTATTACTTTTTAACAATCACACACTATGCAAGGCAGCCTTTATGTAGTATGTTTCTTTAAGGAAATTCATCCTTTTGGCGCCTTTTTACATATTTAAACCAATTGTTTTTTTGAATGTTTTGTAATACGGTCTGATGAAGCTATCTCAGTGAAAGCGCTCACCGCATTTTATTCGAATAAACCTGTCTTTTACAATTTTGGAGATTTGGGATTCTTTCATTTTTTGGAGTATATCGTATATTTTTGGAGTACTTGGTTTCCCTACCATTGTCTTGCTCTGCGAACATTTGGTTTGTGTTTTAATTTTCTATTGCTGTTCATTGCAGAGCATTCACTCCGTGTGGACTGTTTGTTATTGGGTTAAATTTCAGCTAGTGGTGTGTGCTGGAAGTAAAAATGGATATTTGAGTAAGGGAGGTAGTAAGAGGGAAGGCACTTGATAGTTTGCTTGCAAGTATGTCTGAGGGTGGTGACGGTGGAAGGATGTACTGAAATCTCAGGGAAGGAGGAAGCCGGAATCTTGGACATCAGTGGAGGCTAGCAAGGAAGGTATGATCTCAAAGTCAAAGTAAACTTTGTCGTTTAGAGCTACACACGTGCAGCCTAAAAGACATTTCGTGCATGAGCTCAATTCTTGAGATTACAAAGGAAAGTGAAACAACGCTTACAAGTAGAGGAATAAGGATAACTAACAAATAGAATACTACTTCCAATACACACAAGAAAGGGTAGCGACATTTACCAGCATTCAAAAACGAAAATAATACCCTCCCGTGAGTTAAATTAACTACCCTATTTAAAGTAATACAAAACACACTACAGATTAAAATGCCTAAGTTATTTGTCTAATATTGCACTAGAGCGAGTTAAATAATAGTGACTACGGATATAATAAATATTGCACTTACTTGGAATATATATAAGTATATATTGCACGAATAAATAAAAATTGACTTGTGTCCAGACCCCTGGGACTAGAGCCCGAGTTCAGAAGTCTAATCACTGTAGAGGAGAAACGGTTACTGAATCTTGTAGTCCTGCAGCAGAGATGCTACAATATATCCTGCCAGATGCTTAAACAGTCATGCATGTTGTTCTGTATTATTTTGGTGCCCTTTCAGATGCTTCTTGCAGAATAAAGATGTATCGATGGAAGATTGGTACCGGTTTCCTTCTCTGCAGCCCTCACCACTCTTTATGGCGCCTTCCTTTCTGTAACTCTGCAGCTTCCAAACCACACTGTGAAATTCCAGGTGAGGATGCACCTCTATAGATGATTGAAAGAATATGAGAAGGAAACTTAGCTTTTTTCAGCCTTCTTAAAAAGTGGAGGCATTGGTGTGCTTTCTTGATCAGTATGCTGGTGAGAGATCCTCTGGTATGTGTACACCTAGGAATTTCATACTCTTAATCCTCTCCACACTCTCACCATTCATCCTGACCATTGGGTGGTTTGCTGTCCTTTTCCTAAAGTCGATGATGATCTGTTTGGTCTTGCTTACATTCAGGTCAGGGTTGTTCCCTTCGCCCCAAGTGATCAGAGATGTCACCTCCTCTCTGTATGCCCTTTCATCCTCCTTTGTGGTGAGCCCCACAACTGTGGTGTCATCAGCAAACTTGATGATATGGTTGGACTTGTGCTTAGCATAGCAGTCATGGATCAGGATAGTGAATACCAGTGGGCTGAGAACACATCCTTGTGGAACCCTGGTGTTAATCATGATACACTTTGATGTGTTCTTACCTGAACACACACACACACACTGTGGTTTCTCAGTCAGGAAGTCCAGGATCCAGTTACAGAGATGTTTATTGATTCATAATGTGCCAGTTTTTCTATCAGTTGCATTGGTACCACCATATTAAATGCAGAGCTGAAGTCTATGAACAGCATCCTCACATAGTTGTCTTTGCCCTCTAAATGCTCAAGGGAAATGTGTAGTGCTACTGATATGGCATCAGCCGTGGATTGGTTAGCTCTGTATGCAAACTGCAGAGGGTTAAAATCAGGATGTAGGCATGATGAAAGATGCTTTTTGATCAGCCGCTCAAAACATTTCATAATAGTGGATGTCAGAGTGACTGGTCTGTATTCGTTAGGGCTGGAGGGAGTGGTTTTCGTAGGTAGTGGGGTGATAGTTTCCTTGAAGCATGACGGTAATTTTGCCGCAAGAGAAGTGTTAAATATTTCCTTGGGCACTGTGCATAGTTGATCAGCACAGCCTTTTAACACCTTGCCCAGTATGTTGTTTGAGCCAGCAGCCTTCCTGGGGTTTTACTTTTCTTAGCTCTCTTCTTACCTCTTCTGTGCTGAGGCTGAGTACTGCATCCTTCTTATCAGTGGGTAGCTTTAGTGCCAACTTGTTGTTTCTTTCCTCAAGTCTGCCAAAGAAGTTTGAACTGTCCAGGAATTTGAGGGTGTCCTCACACTATGCTGACCTGATTTTGTAGTCTGTGATCTCCTGTATGCCTTGCCAGCATCCTTGCATCCTTCATGTCTTCAAAGTGGCTTTCTACCTTTCTGCCATACTCTTAGCCTCCTTTATACCTCTCCTCAGGTTACCTCTTGCAACACTTAGGGCTGCTTTGTCCTTAGCCCTGTAAGATGTGTTTCTCTCCTTCAGAACTTTCTATACCTTATGGGTGAACCACGGCTTCCGGTTATCTCTAATAGTGATACTCTTGGTATTTGTTACCTCATCAACACAGTTTGAAATGTATGCCATCACTACCTCAGTGTATTCATCAATGTTCAGATGCTAATTCACTGTGGCTGTCTCCTTGAACATATCCTAGTTGGTTCTTTCAAAGCAGTCTTGGAGGGCCTCCATAGCCCCCTCGGGCCATGCCCTGATTTGTATCTTTGTGGGTTTCTCTCTAACCAGTGCAGGTTTGTAAGCTGGCGATAGCAAGATGGTGTAATGGTCAGAGTTTCCCATTTATTGAAGTTGCACTGCCTTATAAGCTTTAAATTTATGTACACCTTGTCCAGGATATTAACACCCCTTGAAGGAACATCCACATACTGACAGTAGTGTGGGAGTACTACTTTCAGATCAGACCCCATTCAGCTCCCTGGGCAAGTAAAATGGTCTACATTTAATGGACAGGAACTCTTAAGTTTTCACAGCAGTGTGATAGTATGATTAAACAGTTGCTGCACAATCTTTTGTTAACATAGATACAGACTCCACCTGCTCTGGCCTTTCCACATAGTGCATATTTTCTATCTGCACGAAACAGTGTAAAATTCACGTACGTTTACTGCACTATCATTTATCTTGCTATGCAGTCACATCTCAGTAATCAAAAATAAACAAGTATTTCTCACCTTGTTCTTGTTAGAGTTCCAGTCTCAAGTAGTCCATCTTGCTATCCAGTGGTCTCACATTAGCTAGCAGTATAGTTGGGTAGTACAGGCCTGTAGGGGGTTTGCTTTTAACTGTACATCAATACCTGCTCTGCAACCTCTTTTCCTTGTCCTCTGACATATTTCTCTTTTCTTGTCAAGCATATTGCAGAAACCTGTTCTACCAGTTTCAGGTACTTTAGAGTGTGAAGAGTTAAAATGCCCAGCTGTTGTAGCTCTGTGCAAGTAGTAGGCCCCAGATACTCTGCAGACTTCAAGGCATCCAACCAACAAACATGTCAATGTCGACTGTTTAATTTGTAGTAACTTCTGTCTACTATAAGTTATTGTGCCTTCAAATGGAAGTGACAAAACTGATGTTTTTTTAGGTTTTCTGTGCAAAAGAAGGCAAAATATGCATATCTCTAGATTGAGCTGACACAGCTATACAGGGTGCCACCTTTATTTATTTATTTTTTTGCAGTCCTTTTAAAAGGAAGGAGATATTGATAATAGAATCACAGATGAAGGATAGATTGACATTAACAGGGGCAAAGAGGGAAATGGGAATTGAAATGACAGAATGAGGGAGGTAACTAGAATGGCTAGTTAATTGACAATGAGATTTTGGCCAGAATTTGGTGATGAGAGGTCATAGAACTTCACCTGTCCAGTGGAGTGCTTAGACCACTGGATAAATCAATTGTGTCAGTGACTGTACACATCCATTAATTCTAGATCATCAGAGTTGGTGTGTATTTTCTCTTTCCATGACATGAATGCTTAGATTCATTTTGCAGTAATGACAATGCAGTGCAACATAAACAGGAATGATTCACTCCTGAGTGTGCCATCCTTTGGATGAGATGGTAAAACAGAGGTGTCTCCCGTCTGTGCAGGTAGAAGCCAGGTGTATGTAAAAGGTCCCACATCACTTATGAAAAAAAAGTAGGGGGGGGGGACTTTATATTCAAAATTCAAATATTTGCATACTCAAGTAAATTGAGAAAAAAATTGAATTTTACCGTCAAAAAGAATAGGGTAATTTTCATGGTGCCCTGGCCACATTTCCTCTATTCATTATAAGTAGTACCTTAGGTCTCCCCTGAAAGTAGGCCATAGACCTAGTGGAACTAACCTAAACAACAAAAGATAACATAAATTGAGTTGACAGTGTTTCAAAATGTACATTTTAACAGATGCAGTTGATCAGAGTTGATGATTTGCAGCCGATGAGGACAGCGAATCTGATGATGCCGCTTAAGGGGAGAGAGATGAGATGCATAATAGTAGGTACTAGAGAAGAAGAGACTACATTTTATATAAAAAGCTGTAAATTTGAAATTTCCCTGTTGAGATTTTTTTTTTTGAGAAATGCCTTAAAGTTCATTTGTTGTTTGTGATGTCCTGCCTTTGTTTTGAGTTGTATTAGATCAAGTTTTTCTTACCATATCTGGCTGGCATTTTGAAACTGCTCTGAATTCTGTTTCATGTGAACAATGTTTTTGTGGAGAGCAATGACCCCCCCCCCCCCCCCCACACACACACACACACACCACCCCTGCAGGAAGCTGTGCCTCCTGCACTCCCCTCAACTGTTGTAACAAACCTTGACACCACTGAACCTTAGGAAAAAGGAGATTCCACAATAGGAGCACCGTTGCTCAAAGGAAGTTGAATTTTATCAGCTGTGTGCATCTTTTTCACACGACTGACTGCTAATTTACAGTACTATTGCATTTATTCTCATGGTATGTGCACGTTTTCGTGTTTAAAAGTTGTGCAAGCAATGTCAATTGTTGAGAATGCAACCTTTAGTTCAGAGCTTTCTAGCATTTTTTTTTTTTGGGGGGGGGGGTGATGGTGATGTCCTTCCATTTCACTATTGCAGTATTCATTACTTTTGGGATCCACTGCCAAGGGCAGCCTGACGTCTGGCCAATATACCAAAGTCTTAGTTGCTTTAAAGTATGCTGTACATCACACACACGCTCCTTGCGTAGGTTTGGGCATAAAGGCGATGGCCGGATGTACCATCCTCAGAACTTCTTGGCTGCCAGTCCGAACGCTATCTTTGATTGTCAGTCTGAATGCCCATTCTATTGCTGGTTCACCAAGCCATTGCAGATAAGTGCCCCATTGGGGTTTTACTTTACTTGTCTTTTTTTTTTCTTGCTGCTTGTGAGGTTTCATGTCAGTGTGGGAGACAGATTCCCCATAAAGACCACCACAAATAGTGTCTGCTTTGCCTTGGCCCCTCGCACGACCATTCATCCTGGGCTGTCTGTCAGGCCTTTGTACCTAAAACCCTTCATAGTAAAATCTCATCTTTGGCACTATCTTGAAAACCAGTGTCTTAAGCTTCTTGCGAAGGACATGATGGAAGGAACTTCTCACTCAGAGGGACAGTCGTCAGTGAAGAAGGCCAAGAAGCCTTGGCTGGAATCTTCTGCTGTTCAGCCTTCACCAGACATCTCACCAGAAGTGAGTGAATGCCCAGAGGTTCACCCAGTTTTATCGTTGGATTCTTGTGCCATGATAGCGTTGGAGGCTGGCTGGGATCCAACTTTAAGCATGTCCTAGAAGGTATTGCAGACATCCGCTTCAGACGCTCAGTGAGAACCACAGCTGATTATCTCCACGGGGTCTAGGGGTGTTCCTCAAACTTTAGTCAGATAAGAAATCCCTCCTACCATCATTATTTACTCAACTCTCTTTTTAAACCAAAACATACAACTTATTCTACTTTTTTAACATTCTCCTTTTTGTTTATATTACTGTTTTATCAGTCAACAATATATATGTATGTAGCTTACGTATTTTAACTACCAAAATTCTCTATTTCTATTTTTATCAAAATATATCTCTATCGCTATTTTTATTGCATTGTATATGTTTGGAGCTTTTCTCCCCAGCTTCCGCTGAAAAAGGGCAATAACTCAGCTGGACACTAAAATAAATCCTTGAATGCCATCCTGGATCAGAGCCTTCCAAATTTTATAAGGCAGATGTCCCATAGAAGAAAAAGCAAAAGACTAAACATGTTATTCATGCTACTAAGGATCCGCAGAGTGAGTGGCATTCCTTCACTTTGGGCTTGTTTAGTGCTGTGATGGCACTGAAACCTCCTTAGGGAGTTCCTGTTCCACCCCCCCCCCCCTTGGGTCCTGTCCTCCCCTAAAAAGTCCCAGGGGAACAGGATTCCTCTGAGGAGGAGCTGGATTTCAGACAAGGAATCCCTTGCTTACTCATTTCAGATTCCCTCTACTTTGGGCTATCGATCAGAGGAAGAGGAATCTATCAGTCCTAATACTCTCTTTGAAGAGATTTCTTTTGGGGATATGGTCTCCAAGATGATGGAGTTCTTTAAATGGGATTGTGCTCTTGTTTCTAAGATACATAAAAGGTATGAGTTGCTGCAGATGGATTCTCCTAAACATTCAGCTGTTCCTCTTGTTTTGGCTGCCTTTTTGGATGCATTTTTAATGCTTCTGAGGCTCCAGACTCTCTCTGCCTCCTGCTTCCAAGAAACCGAATAGATTCTATAGGGTGCCTGAAGACTAATTTTCTGTACAAGTATCCTCCTTGTGACCTCTCGGTGATGTCTATAGCTTCTGACAAGCCCTCTCAATCGCTTCCTTCTCTCAGGTTACTGCTGTCTGAT
Organism: Protopterus annectens; assembly: GCF_019279795.1. Classification (NCBI taxonomy): domain Eukaryota; kingdom Metazoa; phylum Chordata; order Ceratodontiformes; family Protopteridae; genus Protopterus; species Protopterus annectens. The sequence continues at coordinate 784,866,101 of NC_056737.1, read as the reverse complement.
TAAGATAGCAGGACCATGGAAAAGACTAGGCAGGAAGGTTTCTACCTCTGCTACCTTGGCTTTTACGGCTGTTAATTGTCAGACCTATATGTCCAGGTATATCTTGGCTTTCCAATCCCAGACCAGGCCCCTGTCAGGTTATTTCTGATCTTCCAGACTCTGAGGGTAAAACATCTGCCCTTTCACTGTTAGGGGCATCCTCCCAGGTGGCTCTCTATTCCATCAGGTGTAGTTATGATGTAGCAGATGCTTCTTCTAGGCTGCTGCTTTTGGGGCAGTGATGAGGAGGTATTCTTGGCTTCAGCTTCAACCTTTGCCTGATGATATTAAGGCTAAGTTGATGGATGCCCTTCTTAATGGTATGATGTGAAGTTCAATCTCGCCATTCATTCATCACTGATGGGTTCAGAGCCGATCCTTGGCTCTGACACGGCCGTTTAGCAAAGCTCAAAGATTACCAGTAGCTCGAGACCAAGCCCCTTATCCCATGATGCATTGCTGGAATTACCTCAGATCTAGTTTGCTGCGGCACTGATCTCTTGGTTTCCAGCTCTGCTCGAGACTTATTCAACAAATTGGCAAGTTTTTCTTAAATTTCTTATTTTCATATCTAGACTATTGCTTAGTGTTCCCTTATCCAAAATATTACCTTCTTTGTGGGCCTTGTTAGTTTTTGTGGCCTTTTCTTTAATAGTGTTGACTTTGGCCTTTAGTAGTGTAGCTTTAGCGCATTTTTGTAGTTAGGTATTAACTGACTATACGGTTAGTTTCTTGTGTTATTTATATATATATATATATATATATATATATATATATATATATATATATATATATATATATATATATATATATATATATATATATTTAGATTTAGATTTATATATACAGTGTGGCCTTTTGGGCATTGTTAATATCGTGTGCGTTTGCTTAGTTGTTGTTCTTGTTTAAAGGGTGATAGAATTTGTTTATTATTATGTCAGAAGATAAAGACAGACATCCTAAGTCTGTTTTCAAAAAATGTCCAGACTGTGGACAAAAGATGTCTGTCACAGACAGACACGTTCAGTGCGTTTATTGTCTGGGTGAAGTGCACCTTCAGGAGTCCTGCAGTATCTGCCACTACTTTTCCACCAGGGTGCTTGCTGAGAGGAAGAGAAAGCTCATGGATCAGGGTCTTCTTAAGCACGGCTTTGTGGAGGCTTTGACTGACCAGGATGGAGCCAGCAAGTCATCGAAGTTCTCCAAATCCTCTTCAGACTCTTAAGTCATAAAAGTCAAAGAAAGTGGAACTTGCTGTGACTTCGGCTCCACAGCCTTCGGAGCCGACAGTCTTTTCCTTTTGGACCCGGGACACTGCCTTGGAAACCGGTCTTTGAATCTCTTCCTCCAGTACTCCAGTCGGCACCATCAGTGCATTCCTCCAGGTCCTATGTTAGTCTTTCGGATTCGGACATGGACCAACTGGTACAGAAGTTCTTAAAGGCACCATGCCTAGCTAAATTGCTATCAGTTCAGACCCAGGTGTGGGAACCGAAGACTACTACCCAGAAATTGACTGCTCCTCCTCCGAGCCATACTGGTTTTTCGGAGCCGGAAGAGACTGACCTGATGGTTGTAGAACCCTTGGAGCAGACACCTGTTCCAGTGTCATCGGCTCCATCTACTTGGACATCCTCAGTGCCGACTGGGGACTGTAGGAGCTGACACTCTCCGGTCGGGTCCGGGGAGGATAGTTGCACTGATCTGTCAGTGCCGACTCTTCCTCTCAGGGCCTCGGAGTAGGTGAGCTCGGCTCCCACCTCGGGCTCTGAGACCACGGCATCAGTGCAGGAGGGAATCAAGGTTCCTTCAGGTCCGTCGACGACTCCTCATCGGAGCCATGACTCCTTTGAAGCCATGAGGCGAGTACAGTCTCGTAAGACTTCCTCATCACCAGGTCTAGCCTCTTCTTCCCCTAAAGTGCCTGTGTCTGCTTCTTCTTCCATCGGACACCCCGAGCGTGGAGACCCAGATCCTCAAGTAGCCCCGGTCGGTGCCCCCTGCTCTTCTGAGACTTCCCCAGAGGCTCCCACTGAGGAAGTTTCCAGAAAGAGAGTGTGCAAGAGGAGGCACTTGGACTCTCCACAGGAGTTCTTGACATCTGACACTGACTTGTATGAGTCAGAAGGGTCCCCTCAATCCCCCTCCTTTGCGGAGATCCTTGAGATCCTTAGGCAGAGGGGTGATTGGCAGTCCATAAACCCTACTGAGGATGTTGGTTCTTCTGAAGGCTTTTGGGTCTCAACCTTCCACCTCCTGGGTGTCTCCACCTTACGATGAGCTTATGCAACTGGTCTCTCATAGGGCATGGGTGTCTCCGGAGTCCGTGGAACTTGTCCCTTGGAGGCCGAATAAGTTTATCTCTGCCCCAGCGGATAAAACCTTCTTGTCTAAGGGAGTCCCTGTTGATGCCACAGTGGTGGCGGCAGCCACCAAGAAGGAATTGTGTGAAACGTCTGCGTCTATCCATCCTCCTAACAGATTCTAGGATCATGGATAGATATGGGAAACGCATGTTCAGTGACTTTCACTCTTCAATCACTGAACTATCTGACCCATTTCACCAGACTGCAAAGAGATCTCCTTGAGGAGTTGGAAGATGTTCTTCAGGGTGCTGTAGCTGCTGGTTTCACTGACAAAGTTTCTGCCCAGCTTGCTACCCTTACTTCCATTGTGAACTCATCCATGCGTCTCATATCATATGCAGCAGATGGGTCGAGTCGGGCTGCAGGAGCAGGAATTGCTCTTCACAGGCATGCCTGGATGCACCTCTGTTCCTTCGCAGAGCCCTTCAAATCTTCATTCATAAGTACTCCGTTTGATGGCTCATCCTTGTTTGGGCCTAAGGTAAAGGAAACATTGACCCAGGTGTGAGCAGGAGGGAAAGACTCTGCCGTTGGAGTCCATCTTTCTACCCCGATTTGGCCTTACCCCAAAGGCCAAAGGGGAGGAAAGATGTGGTTCCGTAAAGCCCAAGGAGTCTTTCAGGACACACATGGAGAACCTTCCTCCAGGGGCAGAGGAGGAGGTAATAATGGAAGACGTCGCCCTCATGGCAGAGGGGGTCCGCAACACCAAGGTGACCAAGATAATTTCTCTGGTCAGCCCTACCAATGCTCCTGAGAGGAGGCCCGACTGTCCTGCTCTGGAGGCGGTAGGGGTTGCTTATCTTTGTACCTAGAAACCTGGCTAGATATTACAAATGACAGATGGGTACAAAGTATCATTTCCAGAGGGTATTTCATACAGTTCTCAGCTCCAACCATTCCTGTCAAGAGAATCCCGGATGTTCCACCCAGTTACAGGGAACAAGCAACCACAGAGGTCCTCAAGTTGCTAGGAAAAAGTCATCCAGCCAGTCCCAGCACACCAAACAGGATTTGGAACTTACTTGAGATTCTTTTTGGTTCCAAAGAAAACAGGGGACTGGAGACCCATTTTGGACCTCAGCAGACTGAACCAATGTAAAGAGAAGTTTTGGATGGTCACGCTTCAGTCCATACTTCCCTTTTTAGGGAAGGACAATTGGATGTGCTCAGTCGATCTCAAGGATGCATACTACCATATAAAAATGGCCAGACCATCCAGAGATCATCTGCGTTTCTGGCTAGGAGCCAGTCACTACCAGTTTTGAGCCCTGCTTTTTGGTCTCACTACAGCCCCCAGACTGTTTACCAAATGTATGGCAGTGGTCACGGCTCACCTGAGGCATCTAGGATTCCAGGTTTTTCCATACCTAGACGATTGGCTCCTTACCTCCACCACCACACATCAACTTATTCAGGCAACAGAATCCACTCTGACACTTTGCAACCACTTAGGTATTACGGTCAACTTCAAAAAGTCTGCCTTGTCATCATTGCAACATATTGTCTTTATAGGGGCAGAGTTAACCACCACTCAACGTCTTCCACTCGAAAGGGTATCAGTTCTTCACCAACACATCACTTCTTTGGTGTCAAAGAACAGAGCTCCAGCCACAGAAGTCTTGAAAGTACTAGGTTTGATGGCGGCAGCAATATTAGCCATTCTGTTGGCGAGGATGCATATGCGGATTCTTCAATGGCTCCTTTTCATGCAATAGTCTTACCAGGAATTGTCAATGAACCATATGATTCTGATTACAAACTCGTGCAAGAGGGATCTTCAGTGGTGGTTGACGTCTCCACATGTCACAATAGGACACCCCTTTGTGCTCCCCGCTCCACTAGCCACTGTGACCACGGACACTTCCCTGATAGTGTGTGTGGGGGGGGCATTTTCAGGGAAAGACTGCCCAAGGCACATGGACGGATCAAGAGTCACACTTGCATATCAACGTTCTAGAGATGAGAGCGGTACTTCTGGCATTGCAGTACTTTCAGGACTCTCTCCCTCTAGGGACAATTGCCATACAGACAGACAGACAGACAGTATGTCAGTGGTTTGGTATTTGAACAAACAGGGCGGGGCCAAATCTTACCCCCTTTGCCGAGAAGCCCTCAGAATTTGGAAGTGGGCTGTGTCATCCCAGCGCTTTCTTTTGGCAATGCACATCCTAGGGAGATCCAACATGATAGCGGACAAGATGAGCAGGGCAATTTTGTTGCCACACAAATGGTCCCTCAAACAGGATATTGTGATCAGGATTTTCCTGCAACCTTTTTCCAGCCACATCAACACCAAATGCATAAGATACTTTGCCCCGATACCCCGTCCGGGCGAACCCTAGAGGGATGCACTCGTACACGATTGGCCCCGGGTCTCCTCTATGCATTTCCCCCAATTCCGCTGATACCCAGATTTTTACAGAAAGCCAAGTTGCTGAGAAGGACTGTCATTCTTATAGCCCCTCATTGGCCTCGGCAGATTTGGTTTCCATTTCTTTACCATCATCTCTTGGAGGATCCATGGATCCTGGACCCAGTTCTGGACCTTCTGACTCACCCATCAGGGGACCTTCATCCTTCCTTGCAGTCACTGAAGCTAACCGCTTGGCTGCTCCAGTTCCCTGTATAGCCAGGCTTCATAATCTTTCATATGACACAAGTCAAATTTTGTTTACCTCCCACAAACTTACCACCAGAAAATTGTATCTAAGTAAGTGGAAGAGATTTTCCATTTGGGCTTCCAGCAAGAACCTTGACCCTTACAAGGATTCATGGTCATCCATACTAGAATTCTTGACTGAGGTTTTTCACGAAGGAGTAGCAGCTGCAACCGTTGGGGTCCAGTTAGCAGCCATATCTAATTTTCATCTAGGTATTGATGGTCTAAATATTATGCAACACCAATTATCCAAGGCCTTCCTCAAAGGTACCTTTCACATGAGGCCTCCAGTGAAGACTCCTTATTCTCCCTGGAGCTTGAATTTCATGCTATCCCATATTGTTCTTCCTCCCTTTGAACCAGCATCATCTAGTGATATCAAGTTTCTGTCTTGGAAAACTATTTTTCTAGTGGCCATTACTTCTGCCCACAGGGTGTCAGAGCTTCAGGCATTATCTGTCAAGCCCCCCTATATGATTTTTCATCCTGACAGAGTATCCCTTAGAACTAATCCTTCCTTTTTGCCCAAAGTATGTTCCGAGACAAACATCAACCAAGTTATTGAGTTGCCCGTGTTTTTCCCTGACCATACCAACAAATTAGAATACATGCTGCACAAACTTGATGTTCACAGACAGCTTAGATGATATCTGGACAGAACAAAAGACTTCAGAAAGTCAGACCAGCTTTCTGTTTCATTCTCTGAAGCCATAAAAGGCAGACCAGTGGCTAAAACAACCCTTTCTAAGTGGCTTTCGGATTGTATCACCTACACTTACTTATCTGCTAATAGGTCTTTGTTGCATAAAGTGAAGGCGCACTTAACCAGAGCAGTCTCTACTTCTTCGGCCTTTCAAGCCAAGTTACTTCTTGATAATATCTGTGCTGCAGCCACTTGGTCTAAGCCTCACACTTTTATCACACTGGAAAATGTACTCCCGTGAGCCACCCAGGATTTAGGGTGCTAGGGATGCTACCCATCAGTGATGAATTGAATGGCAAGATTGAACAACTTCACATAGTTATGTACTCACCATAACGTTCCATGTGAGTTGTTCCACCTCGTCTTCATTCTCACGTCCCTCCCTCCTTCCCCCACCTGGCTGACAGTTGACCTGGAGGCTGACTTCATTCTGGTTTTTCAATGTTCTTCCTGTCTGGGGAGATTACTCCTCTTTCTAGGGTATGGTACTCGCAGCAAACAAAATCTGAGGTAATTCCAGCAGTGCATCTTGGGATAAGGGGCTTGGTCTCGAACTACTGGTAATCTTTGAGCTTTGCTAAACGTCCGTGTCGGAGCTGAGGATTGGCTCCTAACCCATCAGTGATGAATGAAGGCAAGATGGAACAACTCACATGGAACGTTATGGTGAGTACATAACTTCTTTTTTGGTGTAGCTGCTGCTGTTGTGTTTAGGCCCCTTCAGGATAGGGGATAGGTTTTACAGGAGCTTAAACATGTGTTTGTTTCTCCTGTGCCTAAATTTCATGAAAGTCACCCCAGTAAGTCAGCTTTTTTTCGTAAGCAAGGGTAAAAAGGGTGGTAAGCAGGCTCCTCCTGCAAAGACTGCTCAGACTTCTGTGCCTCAGAAGTCTCCTTTTCCTGATAAACCAGGTGCTGTCTGACTATCCTATTCTTCCCAGCCACTTTCTTCTTTCTCTACTCCTCCGTCTCTCTCTTCCTGCTTTTCTACAGATTACTCAGGATTCCTGTCCATTATCAGCCAGGAGTATTTCATGGTCTGGAACTCTCTTCCTCCTGTGATGGGTATGCCTGAGTTCCCTCAGGAACAACTATCATTCTTTCCAGAGGTACTTTGGGATCTTTTGACTTGGGGGTACTGTTCAAGAGGTGCCTGTGTCTAAAAAGTGGAGGGGGTTTTATTCCAGGATATTTCTAGTGCCCAGGAAACAAGGTACTTGGAGACCAGTTCTAGACCTTCCTCAGCTAAACATGTTTCTGAAGGAGCCCTCCATTCAAAGTTCCTTAAGACTTCGTTCCCGCAGGCTTATATGATGTGTCTGGACCTGAAGGATGCCTATCTCCATATTCCTATTCATCCCCTTTTCAGGAAATTTTTTCATTTGTCTGTTGCTTCCTGGCATTTTCGATTCTTTGCTTTGTCCTTTGGCCTTTCTACTGTCCCAAGGGTATTCAGCAATATCATCGTTCCTGTGATTGCTTTTTTGCGGGGGTTCAGGAGATTCAAGTATTTCCTTATTTGGGCGACCTTCTATTACTTGCATCTTCTGTAAAGTTCCTGTTGTAAAATCTTCATTTTGCCATTTTTCTTTTGCAAAGCCTGGGGTTCACATTAAACTTCAAAAAGCCATTTCCGACCCCTTCTCAAGACCATGTTTTTTCGGGGTGCAGGATACAGACTGTGACTGTGTTGACATCCCTACCTCCTCCCAAGGCCTTAACACTCATTTCTTTCTTTCAAATTCTTCCTCTGGCCTCTATAACAGCCATGGAATTTCCGAGAGCTTTGGGGTTCATGGCATGCACCATTCCAATGCACTCTCTGGCCAAACTCTATATGAGGAAGTTTCAGTGGTTTCTGAAGTCAGTTTGGCTTCAACATGCACATTAGTTCCTTTTCTAACTTGTCTAAAGACGGAAGTTCACTGGTGGATCCTGCAGTTGTCTGTAAATCCAGGGCTCCCTTTTAATCTCACTCTTCCCTCTCAGGAGCTGTTCAGAGATGCTTCAGACATGAGATGGGGAGCAGCTTTTGGCTCCATAAATGTGCAGGGGATGTGCTCACCTCTTCAACATGAGTGCTTTTCTGCTGGTGCTTCAGGCTTTTCATCCTCTCTTCTCCCCAGAACCTCTCAAGGTATTTACCAATAATGCCAAAATGATATGATATGTAAACAAACGGGGAGTGGGGGTGCCAGATCTGATCTTCTTTGCCGGTTGACACTTCTACTGTGGGATCTTGCTCTTCAGCATCAAGTGACTCTTCAGGCAGTTTACATTCTCTCAAGTCAAAACATTGTGGCAGATACTCTGAGCAGGTCCTTAACTCAGTCCCACCAATGAATGCTTCACAGGGATGTGTTTCTGGACATTGTCCACCAGTGGGGTACTCCTCAAATAGATTTTTTCCCTCCCCTCTGAAAAGACAACTTCCTCTATTTTGTGCCAGAGTACCAGGTCTTCTAGTTTGGAAGGTGGGCGCCCAATCTTTTTCTTGGAAGGGGATGTTTCCCTTCCCCTCCTTCCAAAAGTCCTATTCAGAATTCAACAGGATGCTCCCATAATCTTGTTGGTGACTCCCCTTTTGGCAGAGGCAGCGTTGCTTCCCTCTTATTCTACATTTAGCTAAGGCAATCATCACGAGTTACCTGTCAACGTGGACCTACTCAAACAGAACAAAGGATCTCTCCTCGATCCCCACTGATCCACTCTTCAGCTGACACTGTGGATGATAGGATTTTGATTCCGCAGACACCTTTTTTCTGAGGACATGCTTAGGGTCCCGCAGGAGACCCAGTACTAGGAAATCCTGTTTGTCCAAATGGAAGAGGTTTTTTTTGTTTGGTGTCTTTCTCATAACCTGGCTCCACTTTATGTGGCTGTTCCTTTGGTTCTCTGTTATCTGCGTGATTTGGTCAGTACTGGGTTGGCTTATTCTTCTAAGGTCAACTTATCAGCTCTCTCTGCTTGTCTGCTTTTATCTCCTCTTTAGCCTCTAGATTTGAAGCTAAACAATTCCTTAAAGGCATCCTTCATATTAGGTCTCCCAAGAAGCCTGTTACTCCTCCCTGGGATCTTAATTTTGTTTTGGAAAAATTGACTTGGGCTCCCTTTGAACCTACAGCTTCAGCTTCTTTGCAGTATTGCTCTTGAAAGACTGTTAGCCCTTACTACTGCTAGACAGGTGTCTGAGCTTCAAGCCCTTATGGCTTGCCTTCTTGTTTTTGGTGTTTCACAAGGATAGGGTGCCCTTGTATACTAATCCTCCTTTTATGCCCAAGGTGGTGAATGAGTTCTCTTAATTGGTCTATTCTTTTGCCCACTTTTTTCTTTCTCTGCAATTTGTCAGTGAGAAGGTGCTGCACATGTTGGATGTGCATAGACCACTCAGATTTTATTTGGATAAGACTAAAACTATTAGGAAATTTGATCAGCTCTTTGTTTCCTTTCATCCTAGGTCTTTAAGATTAACTATGTCCAAGCAGACTGTTTCTTTTTGGATCTAAAAATCTATTTCTTTTGTTCTTTTCATGGTAAGAGCTTTCCTTATTCTGTTAAGGCTCATTCTACAAGAGCTGTGGCTTTTTCTGATGCTTTTTTTCAAGGGTTTGGATGCTAACTCTATTCTTGAGGCAGCTACCTGACTTCTGTGCATACAATTACCAAGCAGTGCAAGTTGGACAGGATCTCCAGATCTAGAGCTGGTTTTGCTGTGACCATCCTTCATAGCTTTGCAGAGGGCTCTGGTGGTCTTTCCTCCCCCCTATCTTCTTCCTGAGATTTGGCATGCTCCGTAATGTAATGAATGCTGCAATAGTGAAATGGAGGGACATAGTACAGTTACGTAAAATCATACCATAATGGTAGAGATGTACTTCTCTCCACTGCTGCAGTATTCACTCCCTCCATGCTGCCTTGGTCCAGTTGTCTTCTGGATGTACTGGTTACCTCTTTCCTTGGACTGGTGTTCCTACTGGGGCTCTCAGTTCTGAGGATGGGACATCTGGATGTCACCTTTATGCCCTGCACTACACGAGGAGCAAAGGTGTGACGCACAGAATACCTTAGAGAAACCTAATGGCTTTGGTATACTGGATGGACATCAGGTCACCCTTGACAGAGGATCCCTAATTTAAAGAATACTGCAATAGTGAAGAGAGGGACATCTACTGTTAAGGTAAGATTTTACACATCTGTACTATATACAATTCTGAAAATCCTGGCTACATGCCTGAACACTGTTCTGTGCCATATGCCAACATGAAACTGTGGAAAAGATGTGCAGCTTTTATTGGTTCAAACTGTCAAGGAGAGCTGGTTGAACAAAGCACAGTGAGGGCAAGATGTAATGTCTTGAGTTGCCCCTAAACAAAAGAAACATGGACTGTGAAGGTCTTTATGAAAGCTACAAGAAAAGCATTTTTTAACTTTACAAACTGATATTTATCTGTAATGCCCGAAAACTGGATTACTACAAACAAGTAAATGGAAAGTGTATTAGTAGATACTTCACCAGCAGAGCATTTGTCTGTACTTTGGAAGCCTGGATGATAAATACTGAGTATTTGCATTGTTTTATAAATCTTCCTGGTATTGCTGCAAGAAAGAAGTAAAGATGGCATGGGGTGGATGTCCCCCTCATATCAAAGGTATACTGACATCAGGTAGAGGGCTGTCTACTCAGCAAAGGGATGGAAGAGTGAAAAGCTCTGGAGGTTAGGCAGAAAGCCTAAGAGGTAGCAGTGTTGCAAAAGTAATTTTTTTTTCTTATGGCTCTTTATCTTTTCCTGTAATGTTTTTAATAAGTATTGCTCCTGCTTTTCACCAGCAAATGCCATTAGTTGTTTAGCATCTCCTTACATGTTCAGATAAGAGGCAGATAAAACCTCATTTAAAAATGTCATACAAATGTGTTTAAGAATGTAGTAGTTCATACCATGCATTATCTTTACTGGAATGTAAATCCTTCTCTCACATTTTTCAGTTTTTACAGTATAGTGGAGAAAGATGAAACCGCGGTGGTGCAGCGGTAGCATTGTTGCCTCAAAGCAAGAGGTTCTCCGTTCGATTCTCAGCTGGAGCGCCTTCTCTGTGGAGTCTGCATGTCCTCCCCGCGGTAGAGTGGCCTTCAAAAGACATGCGTAGAATTGGACGTGCCTTCGTTGAAGGTTGGGTGTTGAGCTTTCACCTTGGCACCCGTAAAAAATCTACTGCCAATCATTAGCAGATCGGAGTTCCGCTGTGGTGACCCCTAACCGGGAAAAGCCGAAAGAAGAACAGTATAGTGGAGAAAGTGTTTGATGCAGTTAGTGTGTGTAATTTGGCTGCAAAGATTGTGAATGAAAAAAAAGTTTGTGAATGGACCTTTAAAAGTGTAGGATTAGACTCTGACATGACTATATATACTCTGCTAAGGAAAGTAAAACCTAATTACAGAGTATAAAAGGGGGATCTGACAAACCTTAGCAGTGGTTTGATTAGCTGTTTTTATTGTTTTCCTGCTAATTTTTATTTGGAGTTCTCTCATTTACTGTCTTTTCCGTAGTTACAACAAATAATAATTGGCTTACTGATCGTAGCCCTAAACCAAAGTGGAATTTTCAAACTGCGTCAGGTATGGGAGATGTGAATTCACTACATTTACATAAGCATGTACAATGTCCTAATTATTGCCTTTAGCATTTCATTGGTTATATTCATTGAATTATACTGATGGAAAATAACATGCAGCTCTACAAACTATTCAAGCATTTAATTACACAGAGATGTGTATTGTGGATGTTACACCCTTCCTAATTATGTTATACAAAACTTAAGCAGAGCTTTTTCTGAGGTTGGGGGCTGGGAGTGGGTTAACATCTGGCTGCTTTCTGGCTGGGTGTCTTTTTATGGAGATTCTTGAGAAATTTCATTGGTTAGGATTTGCCTTCTGTTAACTCCCAATAGTATAGGAAAATGAATTAGAATGATCCTGCACATGTAGTATCAGTGAAAATATATTTAAAACCACATAAAAGTGTGAGTGGCTGTAGTTTGAGGCCACTGATGGTAAATGAGATAGCATTCCTGGGTCTTGTCATACCTCCTAAATGTATGCTGGCATGCATATAGAAACAGACATTTAACTGAATAAAATTTATAGGGTTCTACAACAAATTTAATGAAAACTCTCCTTTGGTCAGAATTTGAATCTGTAAAAAATGAAACTGACTAGGGACTATCTAACTCACTCTCACAGACCGTTTCATTCAACAGTCTAGTTAATTTAATGGCTGTTGTGATGGGAGATTGTGTTAATTTTTTCCCAGTGTACAGAGTGTTGGGGAAGACCTTTTGTGTTGTTCTCATCTAATGTTGAGAGTTTTGGTGTTTAAAATAATTTTTACACCATAATGTTATGCTCTGCACTGTGTCAGCAGCTTTTCAAAAATGGCATAAAAGAGCAGGTTATGTGGAATTTATCTGCATTTCTTCATCTGCCACTTAGTAGGAAAGTTTCTTGGCTCTTGCTGGACTAGGTATCTGTTTGCTTATATTAAATCACAAACACTGGTAATGCAAAAGGCATTTTGTGATAAAGATGTTGCAGCAAAATGGTCAGTGAAGGTGGAAATGTGGTTTTGGTGTTTGGAAGGACAGTGAAGAATCCCATGTGGATGAACTGAGTAATGCACTTGTTTTATTAGTTATCTCTTTCCTTATGTTCTGCATTTTAAGTCAGTAGCTGCAACACAGTTATTCATTCTTACAATTTTATGAAGGTGTTGTAGTGGTAGAGTATAGCTACCCTGAAGAGATGATTTTTTTCTTCCAATTACTATGACATTACTGCTTGCTTTTCTGTATCCTAAAAACAGAGATATGCTGCTATGCTTTTTAATTTTCAAATGTTTAAGGAGCTTTATGTATATTATTTTGAAATTCCTGACCACTCAGGTGAAGATAATGTGATGACATATCTACTGATTCCCTTAACCGGACTAAGTTATTTAGAGAAACGAATAGATGGATGGAATGGTCATATCAATTTACAATGGAGGCCATACCAAATTATCCATTATGTCAGATAATATGTATGTGGGAAGAATAAAATAACTTTTTGTTCATATTATCTGCTTGTTTTAGTGGGTCTACCATTTTATACTAACAGTTCTGCAAGCTTTATAGATTCCAAATTACCATTTAGACTCTCTGTGATGCAAAGTGCAGATCAGCTGCCTGATGTAGCCTGAATGCTCTTTTATATCGAAAACAAAAGTAGGCCTGTGTATTTTTCCATATCAAACTTTCTTTTAGACTTTGTCAACAGCAAGCAACATATCAATAGAATATATATTTTTTTTAACTAAGCGTCTTATCTGTTAATACTAGCACAAATAGTGTCCATTAAAATGCGTTATCTCTGCTAAATGTTGCATTTTGTTGCAGTACCCTCCTTGCACACTTGTTAATAGTAACAGTAAACTTTAGAGATTACACAAAGGCTTTAATCTGTCATAATGAAAACATTTGATCCTAATGCATCACTAAAATCAGGAAGATCTTGCATTGTGGAATGTGTGTACACTGTTTACTGGTATAAGATGTACTGCAAGAGAAAGGAAGTACACAAAGATGGGATGGTGAAGAGTGTAAATGGAAAAAAAAAACTTTTTTTTTTTAAATGTTAGTAATGTTTTATAAACTTGTTCCAAATGAAAGGTCATTTTACAATTTGTTGATTAAAGCACAGATAGGTTCATAGGAGGTTACTAAGCTAGCTGCCCTAGAGCCCCTTACAAGTCTAACCACGTTAATCCTGAGATGCCTCAATTTTCTTTGGTTAGATGAACATAATTCATTGTGCGTTTTTATGATAAACACGGACTACCCCTGTCCATGTTGGTCTCCCATCCATTTGTCCAAGTTGCGCTTGAACAGGGTCAATGAGAAGCTTTGCATCATGTGAGTTGGAAATTTATTCCAGATTAGTGACAGTATCTGGGAATCTCTCTCTCCAGCATGTCCTGTTAATGTCACAGGCTAGGTAAAGATCCCTAGAGCGAGTGACTCTTGTGCCATTTGACTTGCAGATGTGCAGCATATCCATCTGGGCAGGGGCAGAGACTAAGTTGCCTTTTAGCAGCCTGTACAATACAGAGTACAGTGACAGGGCTTTCAGTCTGTCCACATATGTAATGGCTTGGAGGCCCTGTACTTTCTAGGTGAGAAATCTCTGTGGTCTGTCCAGCTGCTACAGGTGTCTGGTGAGGTACATGCAAAATGAAGCATTGTACTCTATTTATAATCTGAGGGTTTAGTACCGTGGAGTTATAACATCCTTAGACCTGTCTTCATAAGTAGGAAGTAAGGGTAACCTTCTGTCTTGTCATTCAGATTGGCTGCTGTTTGGCAAAGGTGTTGGTTTGTGGGTGGGAGGGTGTGGCCATTTACAGGCTTAACACCACATATAGATAAACAACATTGGGACTTCCAATCCATTAGTATTTTTATTTAATCACTTTAGTGTGTGTTGTACATTCTCAGAACTGAAACACAGTACTGACTACGTAGATCATAAAACAAAATTGGTTTTGCTGAAAGGATTAAGACCACAAGCTTCTAACAAGCGCTACTGTTTTAGCCTTAGGTTTCATTCCATCGTCTTTCATTTACTTATTATGTGACTTTGAGCAAATCATTCAACCTGACAGTGGTCTCTGGGTACTCCAGAAAATAAGCATTTGTGCTTAGTGGGTATACCTATCCCAGATGGATAGACAAAGGATGCAAGCCATAAATATATAGAGTACCTTAATATTTGGTAGTACAAGTTGTACTAGCCATTTGCTTTAAATTACATTTATAGTTGTCAGATTGCCAGAATTTTTTTACCCAGTTATCAGAACTTGGATGCACTCCACTTTCTACTGTTGTGATAGTGTATGGTTGCATAATGCAGTAAGTTCAGACTGTAACATATGCATTTGGAAGACGAGCTAGTGGATTCATTTATGAACTGGTTTACTTTGTATTTGCTGCATTTATAATATTCATTTGGCTTCTACAGTAGTTTGATTGCAGAGTAAAAAAAACCCTGCATGTGTGATGCTGACTCTGGTTACATTTTCTTTTATAACAGAAATCCACCTCTTTGCATGTCATATTTAGGCTTGGATCTGTTGCTAATTAATTTTCCTTTTACTCAAGTCACACAGTCAAACTGTACAACAGTGCTCTACTGATAATTGCATATTTGTGCTGTGTATGAAAATTTACATTTTGTGGGCTGTGTAACTGTAGCACAGGATGGGAAGCTGTCTAAACACTTCCATCATCAGGAAACTGCTCAGTCTGGCAAAATCAGATCTGTCTTGCAGTAAACTAAGTCACTGAGGTATGCTCATTCATTGAAATATATTCATGTTAAAGGCATTGTTGATAAAATTGTCACTCAGATTGTTATTTTAAGAGCCTTAGTAGTGTTGAGGTGGGAATAACTGCTTTATTAAGAGGTTCCATGATCTGTGTAGATCTGAAATTGTTGAATTTCGCAACTGATAATTGCTTTACTGAAAGGAATTTTACTAGCTTCCCACAAAATGTTACATTATCTTAGCTGAGTAGAGATCAGAGCTCAAGTGTGTGCTAGTAAAGGTTTAAAATGTTTGACATTCATTCACAACAGCACTTTTTTTTGTCAGGGAGATTACTGAGACACTCCTGTTAACTCTTGACAGTAGATGTCATATTAATTGCTGGTACTGCTGTTTGGTATAAAATCTTGTATAAACGTTTTGTGGGGGAAGAGGCTTCTCCATTCTAAAAGACTATGCAATACCGCTGATTTTGGTTTCTAATTTGCCACTACTGCCACTGATACTCAGTTCCTTTCTGTGTTTGGCCTTTGCTGAAATGAAGAATAGAATGTTGTACTGCATTTGTTGGGGGATATTTTTTTTCAAGTTAAGTGGCGGGGGGATGAGGCGACAGTTCAGAGAGGGCGGAGTATGCAGTGACGCTACACGTGGTTTGCACTGTGTGTGACTTCTCGAACATCTGTTCATACCTTCTACAGAGATATGCCAAGCCAGGCTCATTATTCTCTATTCGAGGGTATCCTGACTGTAAAAAAAAAAAAAAAAAAAAAAAAAAAAAAACTCACTCCCCCACTCAAGCTCACATTGGCCACTTCATCTCCGCATACCACTCATTTCTGTAAAAGTGTTGTGTATGTTTGGCCATCACCTTGGGAAATAACAAACATAGCAATTATTTTGTTGCTCTTGAAGCATTTATTCATCACTTTTGTTGCCTTCATTTCATCATATTGGTCTGAATTAGGTAATGATAGTTAAATTGGTGGCCACCTCAGTAGAAACCCGCATTCATGAACAATTACTATTAAAAGAATTAAGAATAGCAATCCTTAGTGTACCCCCATACTGAATGTGATCACCTCTGAGGTTGGTTGCTCCATCTGAATTCTAAAAATTGCTGGATGCAGGTTTTCATTGAAGTGGTCATCTGTCCCATAGCTGACTACATTCTAAACACTGTCTTCATTGATAAAAGGCCTAAAACAACCACTTGCTTAACAGAGAAAATTACATTTTTAATGAGCAAACTGTCACTTTTTCATCCTTAATAGAAAGATAGATACATTTCTGGGGACTCTTGTACAGAAGTCTGACTAAAAGCATAGAGTTATGAATTTAATTTAGTAGCAGAATTATAGCTCGATCTCCTGTCTTGGTGAACTGTTGTGTGACTGGCTTGAGGAGGATAAATCCTTAAAGATCTGGCTTTCCTCCTTTTGTTTAGGGACACCATTTCACTACTTAATTGCCACCTTCTACATACCACTTGACAGCATAGTAGTCCTATCAGACACGAGTGACTAACTACGAATCGCATACTGTATCAGGGAGTTTAGAAAAATAGATCCTTTGTAACTTAAGGTCCAGACTGCCAAATGGCATTGTTATGCAAGATGTAATATTCTTTGTAATCGCAACTTCCTATGCCATACTGCCATAGTGTCCATGGTAAAAGTTGCTTTGACTTTATTTTTAAGTGGAAAAGCAGCAGTTTGTTCCATTCCATTTGTAAAAGGAGCTGTCACCTGCTTAACCCCCTCAACCCCCCCCCCAAAAAAAAAATATATTAAGATGTACTGTGGGGGTATGGGGGACAGCAGCCTACCCTACAAACATAATTAAAAAAATATACAAGAATATGTCAAAATGTTATAGTAGCACTACTGCCTAACGTTTGAGAGCTACGTAAATATACTAGTAAAATCCAGTGCTGTAAGTTAATGCTGTACACTGTGGATATGCCCAAGGTATAATCCGTTGCCTTCATGGGAAACAAAATCAAGGAGATGATTTGTTTTTGTCACTAGCAACCTTCATTTGTTTACTATTTTTTAACTGGGTAGGTGAAATGGTCCAGCAGCCCTTTTCGGTCATGACCTAGGCCAGAGAGACCAGACAGTATAACTAAACACGCAACTGAATGTAGACCTTTTTGCACAGAAATTTACATACTTTGATTAATCTTGCATGAGAAGTTTATCTTCAGATAAGATCTTGCTCTGGTTGTTAAATGGATGATAGTGTGAGGTACATTGCATGAGCGTTCTCATTTGTCTTTGCTTTTGGTGCTAAAGTAACCAAACTGCATTCATCATAATGAGTACTACTGTAGTGCAGTCTTCATTGTGAGTAGGAATTAAACCACAGGCAGGCATCCAAACATACTTTCAGAGCTTTAGACATCTTCAGAGTAGGGTGGATTTTCTGATTACACCAAAAATGTCAGCAGAATGGTGGGTAGAAAAAGGGAGTACTGCCCACACTGTCTTACGAGTTTGGAAGTTTGTGTTGGTCTCCTTCATAAGACTGTGTGTGATAGGTACCCATGTTTTTTTTCCTTGTACTTACTGGCTGCTCCCAGTTTGTTGAGTTGCTCTGTATTGTACTGTTTTTAACTTTAGCTGAATAATTCCGGAATACTTTTTTGTGATCTCCCAAGGATATCAAATTCAGACAAGGGCTGCATCAAACTTATCGGGGGTTCACACATGAATCCTGGTGGTGCAGAGGAAATGTAATCATCAAACTTAGGAGCAAACGCATTAGTTTAAACTATAAGTTGGCCTTGATATATGCACTTCATATTTTCAAGACAACTTGGACTCCATCATAGGCAACATCACAATTGCGTAACATAAGCAGACATCTCTAACAAGTAGCTGTAATGGCCCTGAGTGTACCCATCCAACAGAACCTTCACCTGCAGTCATTTTGCATTTCGTTTTCTCATATTGCGCAGCCAACCAGTTGTAAATACTCTTTCAACCAATATAAATATAAGTTGGTCCCACAGGTGCACCAGGACCCTTTTTTTTTGGGGGGGGGGGGGCACTCCAGCCCACAAAACTAATATAAAGAAGCTTGGACAGAGAATGCCTTTTCTCTGCACTGGAGTAATGGACTGATGTACATGTTCCTACCTCTAGCTAAAACTTAAGCATTCTGCAGAGTTGAGCTTAATGTAAATAAGTAATACAAGATAAGATATGCAGAATATTAATGTCTTGTTAAATATGTGCATTGTGCTAAAAGAATATTAAGTGGTACATGTAATGATAAAGGAAATAAAAAAAGATGCAGAACTCATTTGTATTGAAATCCTTTCAGTCCAGCAGTGGTTAAAAGTTTAAACTATTTTTGTTTATTTTTAATTAGACTCACAAACATTCCATATTAAACAGAAGTCAGGACCAGGTTCATAAAAGTTGGATTAAAATGAATACAGCCATTCAGATGCATCAGTTTCTCTAAAATAAGCGTCAGAGAGAACATTTAACCTGCTGAGTACTTTGACCATAGTGGGAAAGCTCTCTCCCATCCCAGAGAGAAACCAGATGTGTAATGTACCATTACAGTCTAAATAATCCATCAGTGGCATCTCACAGAGTTAATAGAGTTAAAAAAATAAATTCCTGTTGGAATTATGCTTATTTCCTTTCCATGAACATTGACAATCAGCCAAGGAAACTGGCATAGAAAACACAGCAGTGCTACACTGTAATTAATTAAGCAATAACCTATGGCTGGGTGAGGGTAATGCTGGATTCACCCACGGTTGGTATGGTTTGGTCATGAGGGCAAAGCCCGAGTGACCAAACAAAGCCAACCGTGGGTAAATCCAGCATTGGCCACACCCAGCCGTGGGTTATTGCTATTATACAATGACATTATTTTTAAAAAAAAATGCTTACTTTTCTTAAATAATGTCATTGTATAATGCCTCCGTGCTGCCCTTCTGGAGTTTCCCAGTATCCTGGGGCATTTCTGATGTACTGTGCATTCGTAAGGGACTTGTGTTCCCATGCTTATGCAGTACATCAGTGCTGTGCAGAGATAGCAACAGAGAAATAAATATCTGTGTTGCCTTTTTTTTTAATTGAAAATGAAAAAAAAAAAAAAAGGGAATCAGGAGACTTAAAACCAATGAGGGAAATGGCGCAGACAAAAAAAAAGGATAATGAGGTACATTTCTTTCATTTTTCAGAACGTACCAGATTATCTTTTTTTTTTTTTTTTGCCTGCACCGTTTCCCTCCATTTTTCTTTTTGGAGGGGCAAAAAAAAAGTAAAAAGAAAATCAGGAGATATACTAATGGGAAAAAGTCCGGGTGGCCAGACCTTTTTCTGTTAATATTCTCAGATTTACAAGGGCATGCTGGTTGGGCTGGACAATCAGCATGCTCGTTTTGGAATGCTAATGGTCAGTCGTATAATTATTCATAAGCAACATTTTCTCTGTATATGATGAAGCCGTAGCCAGCATATGCATGATGCAAGTAACAAATGTTAAAACATCAAACAGCTCATCAAACAGTTCCTTGCTTAAATATTCATAATCAAGAATTCCAAATGCAAAAGACTTCACAGTATAGAATGTAGTATATAAAATGAATCCATCTTAACATGATTTAGTATAAAAAAAGCAGGAAGCCATATTTGTTCTGTTAACAGCCATCTGCTGTCATTTCAAATCTTACATATTAAGCACCTTCCCCTTCCCTGCAGAGTTTTGCTTAAGGCAATAAAAGGCAAAACAAATCTCATCTTAATATCTTCCCTTTGACCAGGGTAACCACGGTTTTCCCAGCTGTCACATCTGAGCAGAGAGGAACTTCAGATCTTTCTGAGCCTCTACACATTGACTCAGTAGGGAAGAACCCTGGTTCATCCAAATCCCAGAAACTTGAAGACTGGTAACCTGAAGGATAGGACCTTGATCCCAGGCTGGGGTTCGTTAGTACTTGAGGCACTGCACAAGTTACAGAAGACCACCAACTAGGAAGGAAGTCTTGCCAGGTAAAATGGAAATGATTATTTCACAGTGTACTGCTTATGGTACTCATTCGGAAGCAGCCTTTTTGTAGTATGTGATAGCCTTGGCTGACCTTTGCTACTGCTGAATTACTTAATTTGATCATCTCAGCTTGTCTGCCTACGGAGTTCCTTTTGCTTTCCATCCCCACAGCTAATTTCTGAAAGAGGTCCTGCAGCAGACTGCCAAGGAGACTGGTTCCCACAACTTTGTAACTGAAAAAAATGATTCTGGTGTCTTGTAAACCAGACTGCCAAACTGCTGTAAAATCCTTGTCCTTGAAGTCACTGTTTTTCATAGGAGTAACTTTATTTCATAGAATATTTGAACTTCATGTCCGGATATGTTAGGAACCATATGCATTCTTCCCCATAATTAGGTTGGTATAATGGAATAATCCCCCCATTTTATGCCTAAGGTAATCTCTTAGAATTGACCTTGAACCAGACTATTCAGTTTCTAGTCTTTATTCCTTAACCACCAAAACCAAAGTAAGAAAGTGTTTTTACATTAGCTTGAGGTACATAGGCAATTAAAATACTGTATTGAGAGAATCAGAGTTTCTTGCAAACAGAGCAACATTTTATTTATTCTAAACTAGAAAAACAGGACAGATCAGTAGTCAAACACACTAAATTTAGTAACTGTGTTTCTTTCTGTTGTGATTATCATGGCAGAGCTACTCAAGGCTAAGTCAAAGCTCACTTCACTAGGTCAGTGACTACTACAGTAGATTTCTGAGGACTGCCATTCCTGACTCTATAGCACAGATGGATGGAGCCATGTCTATGACCAGGGTAACCCAAGTTTGATTAGAGGTACTGGAGAAGCCAGATGGAAATGAGGTAGGAGTGCGAAGGGGTGGAGTCCACTTCTCTCTGTTAGGGAAGGGGTGCACATGTTCAGAGGAGCACATGGGCAGGCTTGATTTGTCCCTAGTGGAAATAGTCTACAATACCAATAACGGGAAGGGTGAAGGTTGCTTGCTAGAAGTGCCCTCATGGAAGTGGGTGGAATGTCTAGTACAATCAATCCACTGCATGGCTACCTGTTGGTAGCTTACCAGCACATGTGCAGGGGAGTAGAGAATAAAAAAACAGATGCAGACCACCCCTGATGGTTGCCTAAAAGATACCTTTCTTGGTCACTCTCATTCTGGGAAAAAAATGGGTTATTTGGCAGATAAAGGGATGGATGATCAGGAGGTAGCAAGGGCAACAAATTGCAAGTAAAATAATTAAAAAATGTTCTCAGAACCGTCTCCGCATATGACGTATGCAAAGCAGTAGATGGGCTTTCTTCTTGTAAGCATTATAGCCTAGACATTTATTCCCTGGAGCAGAATGAAAATTTGACAGTTAGACAAATACTTTGAGTTCCAGTACTTCATACAGGTTACACTGTAAACCACTTTCAGTAAACCCAGACAAGGATCAGTGTTATCCTTTCTTGTGTATTAATACAATAGTAGGTTGTTTTTTTGAACACAAACATCCAATGTCAAACATCGCCATCATGTACAGAATGTACATGTTCTCAGGGGAAAAATACTTGTTGAGATGAAAATATAGGTCTAGGTTAAGGCTTCCACTTCCATAGCAACTAAGCATGATGTAAAAAATGTCATTAAGATGCATTTTTGGACCACGTTGCAGGGAACTACTAAGGATCACAGCAGATCAGGATTCTGATCCCACCAGTAGTTCTCTGTCTGGAATCTAGCAGCACATCCAGTAAAAATCTAGTAAGAGGTCTTAGGAGGTCAATACCATCAAGTAGAGAAGTAGACCAAAAACAAAAGTGGAGTAAAGAGTGTGTATACAAATAAAATAGTGTGTGAAAGTATTCCTGAGCTTCAGTGTCTGTCATTACTTTAACATTGAGTAGAATTCTACTTGTGATAACTACGAGCATTGTTTCAGGACCAGTATCAGATGACAAAAAGTTGGTGAGGAGTATAATGTTGAAAAAGCTCCCCTAAAGGCCATACACCTTCCCAGAAAATATATGGCGTTACCAAAAGAGGTTCTCTGTAAAATGCAGAGAGAGCAATCCACTAGTCTGAATATATGAACAAGGCTTTGTGGAAATCATACTTGATGGCCAAGCAGTCTTTAGCATTTGCTTTTGGGGAAGATATACCCCTTGTGTAGACATCCTTTTCCTCGTAGCACTCCAGTGAAAGTTCCTGGTGAGTGCATGGAGGTCAGTGATGGTCATTGTCTGAGCACCAGATCAAGAATTAAAGACTGGGAAATAAGCTGAATGAATAATGTATGAAAGTTGTTGTGCTACTGTCACCAGAAGGCCCACAGTTCCTTCTATGTTCTTGGTTAGATTCTTGAGCTAGTTTTCAGATGTGAATGTTCTTGGAAAATCATTTAAATTTTAGAAAATAAATATTCAAACAGATGTTTCCTTTCTGACGTAATGTGTATGAAAATACATTCTGTCTACATGATGCACTCCCCCTCCCCTTGTGTGCCGATGCATTCAGATTTCTTCTACAGGAATTTTGCTTGTTCACTTCAGAGTAGTTAAAAGCACAGATTTAGCAATCCACGTAAATGATGGCATCATTAGTAAAATATGCAACATCTGTTGGCTTTCATTGGTCCAACCCCCATTAAAGGTTGAGAGCTTCACAGCTGCATCAGAGTGTGTTAGTTTTTGGAGCAGAGCAGACTTTGTGCTTTTCTCACGACCATCAAGCCTCACCCTGTCAACTATGCCCGTTTGTTCCTCTCAACCTGCAAGCTGTACATCCAGCCAAAAGTCTGGACATCTAATTAGCGTAAAAATCTAACGACAAATAACACAACTCTTCCCGTTCACACCAGGCTTATGCATACTACACAGAAACACGTGTTTAAAAATAGTGTGACAAACATGGTGGAAAAATATCAACGCATTATCAGACTTTAAAATCTGAAGTCTAATGAAATGTATTGCAAAATTTTATCACACAATTTCATTTATTTTTGCTTCTGAAAAAGGATATGTAAGATGTCTCCTCTTTCTTTAAATTATTAATGTCACTAGTTTGTTGGTCATGTAGTGTTGTTTTCCGTGTACTATGCAGATTCAGTATTCATGTGAAGGGGTAAAACAAGCCTGAAAATAGATAATACATACCTCCAAAACAGATGCATCATGTACAGGGGTAAATCAGACCTGAAGATAGTAATGTCCCTCCAAAAGAGGGACAGTTGGGAGGTCTGTTTTGAGTACTGTCCAATGGGAGGCAATCATACAGACAGACTCAGCGGTAGTTTGTGACCTCATTGGCATCCTAGCAATGAAGGTGTATTTAGTTATGTCCATCTTCTCTTGCCTGGCAGTGGTATGAATGATCTGTGTCACCATGGGAACCACAATATTCTCCTTCATGTGGGTGCAAGCTCCATTGCACTTGCACTGAGAGTTACTGCAGAGAAAAGCTTTGTGTAAGAATGCTTACCATAGGGGACTGGGTCTTGCAATGCTGCTTGCCAAGAGATTGTGGTGTTGAAGTTACCAGGACCACCACCCTTCCCTACCAGCTCTGCCAAGCTGCCGGGCCACCAATCAATCTTGGGATGCCCAGGCTATACAGTTGGGGATTTATCCCCTTGATCTACCAAAGCTGGCAGCCTAATATCTACTTTTGACCTCATCCTTACCAATATAGGCACTTAATATACAAAGAGCATAGTCAGTAGCTGTAGGCCAGGAAGTAAAATGGGACATAGTCAAGACCATATGCAGTGAACGGGGGAGGCCTCAACAGAAAGGGGATAGTGATTTCTGCAGTCTTTGAAAAGAAGAAGCACATTAACTTTAGATAGTGGAAGATGACATTAGAAACTAGCCGACCCCCCACTTGGGTATTTTCTCTACTCTTGCAGTAAATGTTGAGAGTTGTACTCAAAACTGTAAGCATTTCCTATCAGTTGATTAAACTCCAAAGTTTTGTTGCATTCTGACATTTATGGAGGGGAAAACTAGTAAGTGTTTTGGACAGAATATGACCGTTGTCTCAGTAGTAGTATATTGTAACAATTACCAGGGTTTCAGAGGAACCAGCTGCTGAGCTAGCAGATTATCTATACATATCCAGTGTGCAACTGGAAGAAAATCAGACAAAATTGCTATCTTGCTCCCTAGCACTTCATTTTCCTTCACAGAGAGATGACATTTATTGTCAAATAAATTGTATTAAAACCCAGTGATAATTTCTTAGCTGCACACTCAGTTATATGGTCCTTTGAAACAACTCATGTGAATTGTTTGAACTTGTGAAAAGGTGCATCTCTTTAAATAGTGAAGATGTCCCAGCATTTACATTGCATACCTTACTGATGCTGTGTTTTATGTGGAATCCTCCAGCTAGGCAGATAGGCAGGAGTAGGTAGTTTTAAGCCAAATGTAGGTTTATGGTTGGATAGCATTCCTAGAGATTTTAATCTTGTCAGAGTCGCATGAAAAATTCAAATGAAGTAATTTCAGAAGTACAGAATGTATAACAGTGAAACTTCAAAAAGTGCAGTTGTTTGAAACATATAGTATGATGAACAAAGTACAGGGATATAAAACCAAGGATATTAACAATAAAAATATTTGATGACTTGCATTTATCCGGACACTTTCAAGTGAAGACCTGCCTCTGTACTACTGCATTCAACACTGAAATCATCAGCTCAAAAGCAAAAGGGTGAGTATGACTACTGTTGGGAGTTATGGAATTATAACTAGGTTCCATTTGCTAGCGATACAAAGTAGAACTAAATTGGGGTGCACCCTATGCCAACAAAATGTCACTACTTTTGGAGGTACAGTGATTTCATTGTTAGTATATTTTGCGTGCTACAAGGGGGTATGGTGTTTTTGATAACTAGTTA
Source organism: Protopterus annectens (assembly GCF_019279795.1). Taxonomy (NCBI): domain Eukaryota; kingdom Metazoa; phylum Chordata; order Ceratodontiformes; family Protopteridae; genus Protopterus; species Protopterus annectens. The sequence goes on along the minus strand of NC_056737.1, from coordinate 784,841,061 downwards.
CCGTTGCTGTCATTCAGGATTGTGTAGCTGGGGGGAGTAAGTATAACTGTCAAGATTGGTTACGCTTGAACCACTAGGTGGTGTGCCAGTGCCGTTTTAGGAGTATTTTTTTTCATTTAGATGGTAATATTCATTGATTTAAGGTTTTAAAGCCTTAGTTATGAATACCAGCCACAAGCTCCATCCCAGCCTTCCTTGAAGCAGTGAGAAGCCTTTACAACAGCGGATACTGTGCTTCTGCAATTGCAAATTTTTTATTAATGTATGTTATACATTTGATATTTAATTGCACCTATAAAAGGCTGCCTTGCACATCACCAAGACTTACTTGGTCTCGATTCCCTCCCTGTTTGTTATTTCTGCCTGTACTTTTGTATTGTATTTGATGTCTCCATGTAGTAACAATTAGTATTAATCCTTGGCTTTGCCCATAGTTTATCCCACCTTTATTTTGTACAATTTTATGTGATGTTCTGTCCTTTATATTTTTCACTAAAGTCTGTTTAGACTAACATTATTTTTCATCCATAGCCACTCTTTATACTTGTATTAAAACCCACTTTTAGTTCATATATATTGTTGCTGTCCTTCTCTGCTTAACTCCCTCTGTCTGTACTGGGACTTTCATTTCAGCTGCTAACATATTTCTATACGTTCTTATCATTTTTGTAACTTGGAATCCCCTTCCCTCCTACCCATCCCCTACACATCATTTTTGAGTAGTAAATGCACAGGTGAAACATTTGCTTTGACTGCCATTACTTACTGATTGATTGACTGTTTTTTAAAGTAGCTGTGATTGGGTCCATTCACTCTTTATCTGCTCGGACTTGCTCTGCTCCCCTACCCTACCCTCAATTCCCACCGATCCCCACTACTCCTAAACTTTATAACACCAAACGCCTACCACTATTCCTAACCTGACCAATCAGCACCATGACAAGTACCTCTTAGCACCACCTTACCAGTTAAATTTTCTCTATTCAGACATTGCCTTCTTTGCATGTTCTTCGTGTTTCACTGTTGGTCATTACATTTGGGTAATCTGCTGGCAGGTTGTCCTCAGTCGGGCTGATTAACAAAGTCTTGTGTCCTGCGTCGGTTGCTGTACCTTCTTCCATGATGTTAGGTCATCAGGGGTATAAAACATGCAGCTGACACCATTACATCAGTCTTTCTTGCCAAGCGGTGCCCGAAGCAGAAGCAGTTTGCAAGTGCCGATCGGCAGATTCCTGAAATTATTGTTTTCGAGTTTCAGAACCAAAGTCTTCAACTAAAAGCTAAGTACCCCATTGGGGAAACTTTTTCTTGCTCCTTACCGATGTCAGTAAAAGTTAATTGCATTACTTGTGGGAAGCAAGTACCTCATAAGGATTTTCATTTGTACTGTATTCCTTGCCTCGGCCCTGACCACAATGTGCCTTGCTGTCAGTTTTGTGCTAAATTTAATCAACGCACGATTAAACGTCGGTATATTTTTGCTTCTAAATATTTTGGCTCAAGATGTAACTATCCAGAAATGTCGTCAGTTAGCAATCCGACTACCGGAATACCTAAAAAACGCAAAGAAAAAGAGACAGACAGACCGTTGAGGTCCAAAACCGATGACGATGCTTCTCCTAAGCCAGTCGCCGGTACTCAGTGAGGCGCTTTTGCAGCCCCTGATACCTGCTACTTTTGATTCACAGGCCTCTACTGAGACCCATTCAGAGTCCCCTATGCCGCGAGATGCTTTAAGTATTGAACCCGCAGATGTCTCTACCTTAGATGGGTCCGGAGCCGCTGAGCAGGCACTGGCTTCTGAGGGTGTTTTCAGGCCTAAAGATTTGTATATTAAAAAGACGCCATCTTCAAAACTAAGGCCAAAATCTACTTCTGTGTCCTACAAAACGATGCTTGGGCCACGTGTACAGGCCCCAATGCCTAAAAAACAAATGATCAAAATGGCTGAAGATTTAATTACCTTGATCAGGGGTACCCATCCCCCTCCTGCTAAGAGGCCTAGGCAAGGCACTGACTATGAATCTTCAGATCAGGTTTCTATTTCTTCTGATTTGTCTTCTGAACAGGATTTCTCTATACCTACTTATGAGGACTCTGATGCAGAAGATTCCATCCCTTCTGCTTTTCCCCCTGAGGATTTCTCTTATGGAGAAACTTTACATACCTTAAGGGAGCACTTCCACTGGGAAAGTCAGGATTTCTCTGAATCTAAAGAGAGACTTAGAGATTTTCTTCTTTTTCCTCAGTGTAGGCCTTTGGCTGTACCTCCTGTTCTAGACATTGTTGATGATGTTTTCTCAGAATCCAGTATGACTCTTCATTCTCTGCCTCCGGCTCATAGTAAGCCAGCCAGATACTACAAGGTTCCTGACTCCCACAAATTCCTTTTCTAAAACCCTACTGCTGACCCTGAAACCATTTCTCAGGGTCCCAAGGGCGTTGATGCCTGTACTGCTAAAAATCCTACCCCTTCTGACAGAGATTCCAGGGTGCTGGATAGATGGGGTAAGAAGGTTTACACGTCTGCAACCTTGGCAATCAGGGCTTTAAACAGTCAATTTCATATGCTTAAATATCAACAGCATGTCATGGGTTTACTTAAACCAAAAATTATGTTGATCTCTGTGTGGAAAATAGAGTTGCAGGATTTATTACATTCAGCTGAACTAGTTGGAAAACATACTTTGCAATGTGGTTTTGATTCTTTGGAGGCCTCTTGCAGGGCTGCTGTTACTGGATCTGTGATAAGAAGGCATGCTTGGCTCAAGGAGCAAAATCTGCCTGACCATGTTAAAGCAAAATTGTTGGATGCTCCTTTACAAACAGGACAGTCTTTTTGGTAATAAGGCTGAAGAAGTTTTAAAAAATATGGAAGATAAAGCTAAATCTATGCAGACTGTGTAAGATTTCTTACAAGTGCAGCCACCCAGATTTAGTAGGCACTGGCCTACTAAGAACTGGTCCTTTCCAGTTCCCACGAGAGCCGCTCAAGTCAAACCCAGACATTCCAAAGGCTCCAGGTTTCAGTCACAAGGCACTTTTAGAACAAAACAGTGGGGTGCCTCCACCTCCAAACCTGGAAGCAGCAAGGCACCTCCCTATGGTAAACAGTCTCAATGACTTTCCACTACAATCACCAAGCACTTAACTTTTGGCCGCCCCTTTGGGGGGAAAACTGGCACTTCATGCACGAAACTGGATTTTGAATATAGTATCCCAGGGATACAGATTTCATTTCCACACATTGCCAATCCCAAACAGATGACCAGATCTGCCTCCAAATCAGTGGGCAGAGGCCCAGAAACAAGTTCTCTCCCTCATGAATAATGGGGGCTATTCAACCAGTACCAGAAGAGGAAAAGAGACAAGGTTTCTATTCAAGACTTTTCCTGGTACTCAGAAAAGACAAATCATGGCGTCCAATTCTGGACTTATCCATTCTAAATACATTTCTGGACATTCCAGAATTCAAGATGCTGACTCTTCAACAGTTACTACCTATGCTAGGCAAAGATGCCTGGTTGGTAACTCTAGACCTAAGAGGCTTACCTGCATATCCCAATCAGGGAATCTTGCAGAAGATACCTCTGCTTCAAAGCAGGCTACTTGCATTACCAGTTCTCTGCACTGCCCTTTGGCTTATTGACTGTGCCCAGGGTCTTCACAAAGTGCCTGGCACCAGTAACTACTTTTTGCAGGCAAAGAAATATTCAAATTTATCCATACCTGGACGATTGTCTAATTCAGGCAGAAAACAAGGACACTCTTCTAAAGCATATGGCATTTTTAAAAAGGGTTCTAATTTGTCTAGGGTACACCATAAATGAAAAGAAATCACAACTGGTACCCTCTCAAATTACATTCCTAGGTGCAAGCTTGAATACAACTGCCCAGATGACTTACCTTACGCCAGAAAAGCAAATTCAATTGATGACTTACTTCAAACAGGTGGCCACAAACACCCAGCTATCTGCAAGACAAATTCTGCAGGCCTTGGGATTCATGGCCTCCTGCATTCTTCTAATTCCATATGCAAGACTGCATATGAGGAAACTTCAATGATACCTAAAAAGTTTATGGAGTCAACATTGTCACAGCCTAGAAACAATGATTCCTGTCATACCTTGCTTGCAACTAGAGTTCCTATGGTGGGCAGAGGCCTGCCACCAAAACAAGGGACTGCCATTCACTCCACCCCCTCCCACCAAATCCCTAACTACAGACGCATCAGACTATGCTTGGGGGGGGGGGGCATCTGGCAGGGAAATGCATTCAGGGCAAATGGAGCCCAAATCAAATGCACCTACATATCAATCAGAAAGAGATGCTAGCTGTACAGAATGCTCTGACAGCCTTCAAGGACTACCTTCATCCAGGACAACTACTGATAAAGGCAGACAAGCACCACAGTCATGTGGTACATAAGCAGGAGGGTACACATTTGTTCCCACTTTGCAGACTAGCCATGGCATTGTGGGACATTGCCTTGACTTATCAAGTACATCTACAAGCTCAATTCCTGCCAGGAAAGCTAAATATTCTGGCATACGAACTAAGCAGAAATCTTATGGACCCACACGAATGGAAACTGGAACCACATGTTGACACGCAAGTGGGGGAGCCCAGACATAAATCTTTTTGCCTCACCCCAGAACTATCAGTTGGACAAATTCTGCACAAAAATTCATTACAAAAAAGCTTGGAAAGTGGATGCTGTATCATTCAGCTGGAAAAACCTATCAGTCTATGCTTTTCCCCCTCTGCCTCTGCTCTCCAAAGTCCTACTAAAAGTCAGACAGGACAAACCAAAAATTATTCTGATTGCTCCAGACTGGCCTCGCCAACACTGGTACCCGCTCCTGCACAATGTATCACACCTTCCTCTATGGCACCTGCCTCAGACACCTTACCTACTGTCTCAGCAGAACTACCAAATTCTGCACACTCCGCTCCAAACTTTGAATCTTGCAGCATGGCTAATCAACTGATTTCACCCTTGGCATCTCTCAGCAAACCTGTAATGGATGTCATTTTGGAGACTAGAGTGCCTAGTACTATAAAATCTTAAGCTGACAAATATAAAAGATTCTGTGCCTGGAACCAAGCACAGGGAATAAGCACAGCAATGCCCAATATTCCTCAGATTCTGCAATACTTAACCGAGATGCTTCACAAGGGCCTATCTTTTTCTTCCATAAAAATCTATGCATCTGCCATTTCAGCTCATTATAAGACAGAACCTCCCCTCTTCTCTCATCCTCTGCTAAAGCAGTATCTCAGAGGGGCCAAAAATTTAAGACCTCCCAGGAGAGCACCAACTCCTGCATGGGACCTCAATTTTGTTTTGGAAAAACTCACTCTACCTCCTCTTGAGCCAGCTGCTACTGGGGACCTAAAATTTCTCTCTTGGAAAACAGCTTTTCTTTTAGCAGTCACTTCAGCTAGAAGAATTTCAGAATTACAGGCTCTTATGGCAGTGGAGCCTGCCTTTATTTTTTATCCTGACAGGGTGGCTCTCGGGACCAATCCATCCTTTATGCCTAAGGTGGTATCCAGTGTGACTCTTCATCTGCCAACTTTCTTTCCCAATCCACAGAACAAGGGTGAGTGGATTCTGCATTCATTGGATGTACACAGACAACTAAGATTCTACTTAAACAGGACAAAATCTCTAAGAAAATCTGAACAACTATTGGTGGCATTTGCTGCAGGGGCAGAGGGAAAGGCTATTTCAAAGAAGACTATTTCCAAATGTATAAGCCATTGCATTCGTTTCTGCTATATGCACCATGGTAAACCTGTCCCCAAGGGGATCAGATCTCATTCCACAAGGGCTGCATCTACTTCTGCAGCCTTTCTCAGAGGGGTTCCTACCAGAGACATCCTAGAAGCTGCTACCTGGAGCTCAGTTTATACGTTCACCAAACATTACCCTTTATCTCTTTTTTCTAAATCCAGAGCTGGCTTTGCCACTGCTGTCCTGCAGGGCCTTATAGCTGTTCGTAATGCTGTATAAATCCATCCGCCCAACCATAGCTTTGGGATTCTACCCAAATGTAATGACTGCAACAGTGAAACACGAAGAACATAGCACAGTTGTGTACACTTACCATAAATGTAGATGTTCGAGTGTATTCACTGTTGCAGTTCTGGTTACCCTCCCTCCAGCCCCCTGTTTTTCTCCAACTATACCTCTCCTTTATTTTATTATGATTAAAAGCCTTTTTGGTGTGTTTGCTTTTATTTGGAGGTATACGTTTTGTTTTTTAAATTATATACATATATATATCTATATCTATATATATACATATATATATATATATATATATATATATATATATATATATATATATATATATATATAATATATATATATATATAGATATATATATATATATATATATATATATATATTTTGCTCCCCATTTGGGGGGCACCTGACATATGGGGCAAGAAAAACTGATGTAATGGTGTCAGCTGCATGTTTTATACCCCTGACGTCATGGAAGAAGGGACAGCAACCGACGCAGGACCCAAGACTTTGTTAATCAGGCTGACTGAGGACAACCTGCCAGCAGATTACACAAATGTAATGACTGCAACAGTGAGTACACTCGAACATCTACATTTATGGGAAGTGTACACAACTGTACTTTCCCTCCACACTTGTTCTCCTACAGCAACCCAAACTCTACCAATAAATTAACATTCTCCAGCAATCATCTCTCATCTGTAACCAAACCTTCCCCACAACCACCACACCAGTACTTAAACTCGAGCTAAACCAACTCTTCTATTCATAGCTATCATCCTGTACACCTGGTGTCCCCTAGCTAAGTGCATCTTCCCCATTACATTCATAGGTAAATGCTACTCTAATGACCCTGGAGCCAATGCAATCCTAGCCCAATAGTGTTCCCAGTCATCTGACTTACCAGACATTAGTTCCCCGTGTCCCTATCTAGCAATGCGATTGACATGATCCTGGAGTCAACTTCTTTTCACTAAATTTGCCTGAGCTCCCATTTCTTCTTCTGTTATATATCACTACACTGTGACCACTGTTTCCACCTAACTCTCAACCACTTATCTCTCTAAAGCAAACTATTGTCACCTTTCCCTTAATGCCCTTCACAAGTTTGAAGATTTTGTTGGTCTCTCCTTTAATCCTATTTCTCTTTCTACTGCTAAATCATACACCACTCAACTCTACTTCCCTTCTCTCTAAACCTACATTTGTCACGTCCTTCGTCTATCCCATCATACAGCTACTAGGGTATATCCCCATCCCTATTTCAAATAAGTCCACTACTTTCCCCTAAACTAATAATTCTTCACATACCATGCACTGCCCTCTCCCATCCAAGATTTCTTTGCTCATTATAAAGAAACAAACCACAAACAAGTTACTCTCCCATGTTTTTTTTTAACCTTTCCCCTATACGGTGATGTCCATTATAATCCAACTCCACTAACTCCTATAAATCGTTAAATATTGTAACACTAAATTTCTAAAGTATCTATAATAAAATCACTGAATTTCATGCCTGGGTTTCCCACAATCAACCTGATATCCTCGCTGCTACTGAGACCTGGCTAAAGCCTAACATAAGAGACTGAATTTCTCCCTCCAGGCTTCGATGCCATAAGGTCAGGCAGACCTCATAAAAAAAGTTGTGGTATTGTACACTTTTTCCCTAACACCTACAGTATAAACACAAACTCCAATACTATTCCACATTTCACTAACACAGAAGTTCTTATTTCTTTTCTAAAAATAAACAATTCTAAAAGAATATCTATCATAGCTCTTTATGGTACCCCTGGCAATAATATACCTATTTTGGAAGACATCCTTACTTGGATCTCTAATACACTAGATAATGAAACCATCATTCTAGGTGACGCAAATATTAACTGGCTAAACTTCTGTTCTAATTTCCCTTACTCAAGTATAAATCTTTTTTGATTTTCTCATCACAACTCCAACAAAGTTCCGCAACAGCAATAAGGAAATTTTCATCCTAGACTGTATATTGGTCTCTGATCCAAGTAAAATCTCTGCAGCTGGTACACTGCCAAATGCACTTAGTGATCATCTCCCTACCTTTATTCATAGAACAAATCCATCCTTACAAAAGGAATGTCATTACAAGCAAACTTGGAATGGGACCAACTTTAATCCACAGACCTATATCAGTATATTAAAAAATTTGAACTGGAGCATCCTAAAAGCATTACCTCTAGACGATGCTGTGAATTCTTTTATTACAACATTCCTAAAGACACTAAACTATCTTTCACTTCCTTGGTTAAAAAGAATCAAAACCAAACATGCCCCATGGTTAACTAAGCCAACTAAAGAACTAATGCTAACTAGGGACAAAACTTGGAAGCAATGGCTCAAATCTAAAAATCCTTTAATCCTGTTGAATTTCAAGTAGCTCTGCAACATAATTAAAAAAATGAGTAAACAAACATAAGAAAGAGTATCATCTAAAACTTCAGACTAATCAGAAGCAAAATCCCAGAAAATTCTGGACTTCATTATCTTCTCTCCTAAGCCATGGTACTTAAAGCAATCCACATCTATACCCTGAAAAAACTCCATCACAAATAGCCAGTCTCTTTAACTCTCACTTTATCGACAGTATTTTAAATATTACTGCCAACTTTCCCCAACCTCACAGCAGCCCAATCGCAAATAGTCCTATGCCTTTAAAACAGTCCTCTCCTGTTCACCCTCCTACTTTGATCTCTCTCAGTTCTTGTGAGGGAACTTCCCAGTCCACACCCACCTTCATCCTTGATCCCATCCCAACTTATACCATAAAAAGACTACAACTCAAAGCTGCATCTACCACAGCAGATAACTTGCACACGCATCTAAAATCAGCGGTCGATGCCATTGCTTACCACATTTAACATACTCATTAACAGATCTGTCTGTGAATCCTATGTACCTAAACTCTGGAAAAAGGCCTTCATTTTACCTCTTCACAAAGGTGGCAATTCTATTGATATCTCAAACTTTCGTCCCATAACCATCCTCCCACCCATGTCCAAGATCCTCAAAAGATGTGTATACATGCAACTTCTAAACTTTCTCCTCAACAACCAAATTCTATCATCTACACAGCATGTTGTCAGCCCAAACACAGACTATGACTGCCTTGATACATCTTTCATGGATACTGTTAAAGCCCGAGACTCAGGCAAAATCATCTCTTCCATCAGAGGCTTTTGACACTGTCTCACCCACTACTTCTAAACCAACTCTCAACAACTGGCCTCCCCCCACACTGATTATCAAATTACTTATCTGACGGACATCAGGTGATAAAATGGCAAAACTCCATCTCTTTGTATCTGTCCAATGCTACAGGTGTTCCCCAAGGCTCTGTATTAAGCCCCCTCCTTTTTAACAATTTTCACTCTTCTTTCTGTCCGGGATCTTTCATACAGTACACAGATGACTCTAGTATTGTCTGTTCCGCTGATTCCATGTCTCGTCTACAACAAATCACTCAGCTGGCCCTCACCTCAATCAAGACCTGGCTCCATAACAATCAACTGGTACTTAATCCTCATAAAACCAAACTACTCCTTTTCACTTCAAAGAAAAAAATTATTTTAAGCAAAGCACAGTTCACTATACAGTCTCAAAGCAACACACTAATCAAAGTTCTTAACTCACACCAAGTTACTGGGAGTAATAATAGATGAACATCTAAAAATTTGACTTGCACATGCAAAATATCAACAAAATACACCAGAAACTAGGCATCCTCTATAGACACACACACTTTCTTAACTCATCCACTAGACAAGCCCTTACTACCACCTACTTACTACCTTCTCTCATCAATGGTGCCCCACTACTCACTAGCCTTCAGTCCTCCCTAAAAACTAAGCTTGAAACATGCTTCAACAAAGTTGATATGTTTACTACAAATGCTAAGTACTCTGCCACCACTGTACTTCGCTACAGTCCGTACAAATGCCAAGTACTCAGCCCACCACTGTACTTCCTTACACTCCGTACAAATGCCAAGTACTCTGCCCACCACTGTACTTCTCTACACTCCGTCAGTTAGCTTGGCATCCCTCATTATCTCACCTACCAACAGTTGGCAACCGTGCATAAAATAATCTATAAACCTGTACTCTGTCTTGTCCTTAGTTCATTATTTAGCAACTACCTACCCAAAATATCTCTCGGATCTAAAAATTAACGACGTTTGGTGGTCCGCAAACCTACGCTTTCTGCTGATCAGCTTCTCTACTCCTGTACTATAGCTAGACCATGGAACGCTCTTCCATTAACAGTAAGATGTAATCAAATCTTATCTTTCAAAATTTCTTTGTGTGTGTGTCTCTCATCATCCTGACTGCATATGCACCAAGCCCCTATCCCTTAAACCCCAACTCCCTCTACTTCCTGAATGTACTCTAACACTGGTTCCCTTTCCTATCACTATACTACAATAACTCTCTTCTAACCTGACTCTTCCTTGGCAGAAGCATGTATATTGCCGGCCTTTAATTATTTTGCTTGTATTTTACTGTAACTTATGCTTGTATTAATTTGTAATATATTGACATTTTGTTCTATTTTTAGATTATGTAATTTTAAAATACTTGTCTGTCTACATGTTTATAGTAGAGCTTTTCTTTCCAGGCTTTCACTTAAAATGGGCTCATTCTGACCCAGTGGATTATCCTGGTAGACAACTGCCAATAAATAAATTATGCAGAATGGCTTGGGGGTACCTGAACGAAATGGAACCAGTGAGTCGATTGTAACTCTGCAGACTGCACCATTAAGGACCATAAATGGAAGTGACATTTGGAGTGTTGTGTACTTTATTTTTATTTTGTGTATTTGCTGGCTGTCCTACAGTTTACTAGGTGTTTACTAGGCTTACAACCACAAGGGGCATTTTAAGCCTAGCCATGCATCCCAAATCTCTTGATAAGTTCAGATACCCTTGATAAGTGTAAGCAGGGGGTCAGTTGTAACTCTGCAGACTGCACCATTAAGGACCATAAATGGAAGTGACATTTGGAGTGTTGTGTACTTTATTTTTATTTTGTGTATTTGCTGGCTGTCCTACAGTTTACTAGGCTTACAACCACAAGGGGCATTTTAAGCCTAGCCATGCATCCCAAATCTCTTGATAAGTTCAGATACCCTTGATAAGTGTAAGCAGGGGCTTGGGAGATGAAACATTTACAAGGTAGGGCCTGGGAGATGAACCATTTGCAGGTTGCCTGTATCCATTAGAGACATAGGTGCCAAACCAAGGGATGAATTTCCTGTTGTGACAACAACCTGGACCATTTTCTACAAAGAATGTTGTGCAGATAAAGAACAATCTTCCTTCAAAGAAGGTAGCCCAGACAATTTGTAGATTTAAGAGTAGACTATATGGGATATGGATAGTAAAGATGAAGGATAAAATACTTTATCACCACTAGGGTTAAGGTCGCCTAAGGTCATGTAGCCTGTCTCTCCTACTTTGTTTCTATGCTTTAGTTTTAGTAAAACATTATTTGTGCTCTGAAACATTATCGCACTGATACAGTATCTGAAGTGGATGTACCAGAATATTTAAGGTGAAACACATCTTGAAAGAGGTGGACATTATTGAAGTTTTCAGAAGTGTTGTTACATTGCTTAACCATGATATGGTCTTTGTTACAATAATTGTAATAACATAACTGGTTTGTCAAATATTGATTGCTTTCTGAAAGAAGCTCACAGACCAGCCCATTTACTAAGTTAACAAATGAGTAGATACAGAAGTACATACACCTTTGAATGCCTTGCTGTTATGAGTGTGGTTATAACCCCCTTGCTTTAATTGTTGCAGCAGTATGTTTAGCAGCTTAGAGTAGTTTTCATTTCACCTTTACTTTAATTCTCTGTGGTATGCCATTGTTGACTTGGGTTAATGCTGGAGCTAGCCAGATTTAGCATGTTACTGAGTTTTTCGTATTGAGGCTGGTTTGTATTTCAATGTTACTGGGTTTCACAATGTATAATGTAGCTAGTTACTGTATTGTTACATAATGTACCACAGTAATTGCTTTGTGGTTTAGGTGGAGGAATGTTTACCCACACTAAGTTAGCACTGGGTTTGGTTAATGGAAGTTGATACTGGGCATATAGCTTTAATGATGAACTGCTTACATTAATTTCCATGTTACATGGTACAAGTTCTAGAAAGTTTAGTTGAGTATACATGTCAGTGAGGCTAATCCCATACGTACAGTGTATCTGCCTTAATGTCATTCAGACATTGCATGGTGGCAGAGTGGAGAAGTGTCTGCATTTGTCTCAGTGGGGTGAAAAGAATGTCACTGTCTTTGAAGAGAACCATGAAAATGAGCTGTTTGCTGGTATTGTTGAAGCAAAAAGCTTGATGCAATAAAATCTGAAAATGCTTTCCAGCTCTTGTAGTGTGGAGAGATCTAGTTTGATTAGTGGCTTGAGCACTTGAAGGAGCTAGCTGGGAAAAAAGGAGTGATATTACTTGGCTACTGTTTGGGTGAAGATGTGGGGGCGTTGTAAGGTGCACTGGCCTTTGAGTCCCCAGTGGAGACTAGAGATTGCATGCACTTAAGTGAAGGTGAGCAGGGTAGCCCCGAGGAGTGGTGTCACTTGCAGAGATGAGCGACATTGCCTTATTGATGCCTACTGCATGTCCAACCATATGGTGGTTTCTGAGCATGTGAGGAGGGTTGGTGGTCTTAAAAAAATAAAACTGCCATGACTGAATTATTGCGCCGCTTTCTGCTGTTCAGCTGTTGCTCCTGGAAGGAACAAATTGGCTGTAGGGCTGTCTCCTCCCAGGGGAATGTAGAGATGAACAGAGCAAGTGGGGAGGGGGTTGTGATGGTCATGAAGGCAGATGGAAAAAGAACCTCAAAAAATGTGAAAACGCTTCTTAAACATCTGAATCACTGAGACAAGAATGGAAATCAGTTTGAAAGACATCATTAGTATTAACTGAAAGAGTATTGGATTTAAATTAAATTTTGAAAAAAATTGCAGGGTACAGTGTTTCTTAGATACTTTTGAAGTACTGATTTACAAAATTCCACATAAAGCTAAAAATCACTTGAAATTGTCTAACTTATGAGAAAGTGTGAGTGCTAAAGTAAGTTTGTAGTATAAAAGCAAACACCACATGCATACATTATCAGTTACAGACACATCTGAAATACTAAGAGGAACTGTTGCAATTAACTTGCCAGGTAACTGGTACTTTCTGGTGATGCATGCATTTTTTAGTTAATAATAGGTGGTGCTGCGGTAGCGTTGTCGCCTCACAGTAAGACGCAGTCCGGTTCAATTCTCAGCTGGAACGTCTTCTGCGTGGAGACATGCGTGAATGGGCATACCTTCATTGAAGGTTGTGCATCAGGTCTGGCAAGCCGGTACGTAAAAATCAACTGCCAATCATTAGCAGACCGGAGTTCCGCTGTGGCGACCCCTAACCGGGAAAAGCCGAAAGACAGAATAAAGAAATAATGCTCGACTCCTAAAGAGTAAAGCAGTACTTCTCTAGCCTTGCAGCTCTCATATGCACTAGAAGCCAAGTTACAGTGGGAAAGTGCCTTTTAAGCTTTCTTTCAGTCATTGAAGTTTGTAAAGCATGGTGACATGAGATATACTTGTATTTAAAGCTATAAGAAAAAAAGTCTATTAGATTAAATTAGGTGGTGTAAATGAAGTTGCCTTTCCAAAATCCTTGGCAAAGTTGGATTGCTGTAAACAAGAATGTTAAAAAAAAAAAAAAAAAAACAGCAGTTTTCTTTTGATATGCATGCAAAAACATTTTCACTGTTGTACGATAGCTGAACAGATGCTTCAGTTTTAAATGTGCACGTTTTTATTTAATCTTAATGTAATTGTGTTCTTATCTGTAAATCAGCGGCCCTCCATTTTGGAATGAAAAATAAACACCCATTTCAGTACACACAAAGTTCCATGTTGTTAACTGTTCTGGTAATTAGTAGTAGTAATAATGTATGCTGTTTTATAAAATGGCAAGGAATTTAGAAGGGGTATTGCTCTGGAACAGATATGACATTTCTTTAAACAAATGGTCTAGTCTGGTGTTGAAAGTTAAATTTCTTCAGAATAATACATTTGATTTTGCAAGCTTAATCTACATTCTAGTTTCTACTGCTTTGTACCTTGGTTTTCCTTTGGCGCAAGGCTTAACACACAGTGCATACTGTTTTGTGACCTGTTGTTTAACTGGGGCAGTTGTTGGCTTAGTGGTAGCACTGGGTTGCATTAGGTAGCTGAGCAAGTTTAGGTGTTGCAATTGATCCTTTTCATATGTGGCCCAAGACAAAGTCAGAATGTTATTACAGACTTTTAACAAAAATGTATGAATGAAAAACTGTTAATTCTAGGGGGTTATGTGCATTGGCTTGAACTATACTTTCATCTTGTGCCTGGTCTCACAGCTATTAAAATCTCTTGAGTACTGCATTTAGGAAATGCACATGTACACAGTGATCCACATATGGCATCCCAGCACTAGAGTTAAAGCAGAGGTCTCCAACCTTTTTTGCACCAAGGACCGGTTTTCATGTAAAAAATTTTCCACGGACCAGCCATCGCACACGCATAATAAAACATTATAAAGTGCATAATGTTTATTTATTTGACATTTGTTTACAGGAGAGGTCTGACTGGACTAGAAGTCCATTTTCAGCCGAGACCCAAGGAGAAAAGCTCCAAAGTACAATAAAATGACAACTGGCAATAATTACCAAAATAAAAAAGTGTACATTCTGCTTAACAGCATAACGTTGATCTACTGTGGTCAAGAGGTACGTAAACCTAATGGCAACCTTATTGACTTCCTCAGTTTATAAGAGCAATATTTAAAATCTTTCCCTATTATTTGCGGCTCTATCCAGATTTATTGTGCAAGAGATTGAATGGTATGGTTGAGTGGTACACAAACCTCATTGCTGCTGCTGTCAGGGATCACTCTCACTCTTCACTGTCTCTCTCACACACACACACACACACACACACACACACACACACACACACACACACGCAGTCTCTGTTGTTTTCATGCATGCAGTCACTCACACAAGATCCCACACACTCTCTCTCTCAATCTGACACACACTCAGTCTCTTTTGCTTTCATGCATGCATTCACTCACAAATGCAGACAGAAACATATGCACTTTTTTTGGTGTCCTTGACTTTTATTTTATACTCGCTAAACAGCAAAAGCACTGCTTAGAAAGTTTAAATAACGGCACAATCGATCTCACTGCTCACTCTCTTATACATACACACATACATACATTCTGTTTTCATGTATGCATTCACTCATACACACAGACACACTCATGCACAAATATACACACACACATTTTTTTTCGTTTCACTCCATGTTGGCAGCCCGATAGTAGGGGACCACTGGATTAAAGGATTAATATTCTCCCAGACTGTCTAGGTACTCTGGAAGATTGAACCTTTTCCAGATATGCATTTTTGGAAAGTTCTTGTGTTATTGCCTAAGAAAGAACAAACAAATAAATCCACTGGTACAGCACAGTTAAGTTTGAGTTCTGAGTTTTGTGCCAAGTGGTTCCAGTGGATTTATTTATTTGTTGTTTGGACTATTACTTGTTTCTGCTGGATTTATAATCAGTTCTCCTTGATTTAATTCTGTTTCTTATTGCCTAGGAAAAATATAAACCTTAAAAATGTTTATGAAGATAACTCATTATGTGTCATGACCACCACAGGAGCTGGCTTTTCTGCCCCGAGATACCTAAACTTTACATTGATGGCTGCTGCACTTTACATCATTTGTCTTTGTAACTCACTGTTTTTTTTTTTCCCCATACATATATTTTTTCATATTGAGAATCTCAGAAGTTTTCAAAGGTGCCATGTACTTAATAGTGATGGGGGTGGCCCAGTGGAGTGAATGACTGGAGGACATGTGAGACCATTCAGAAGAGACTATGACTAACCTAAGCCTGTTTTTTTGTTTTCCAAAGTCTGCCGTACCCTCATTGGTCTCAAGTCCTTTGCTCATAAAGCCATTATAATGTGGTAAAAAGTTGTTCTTGTATTCAACCGCAGAAGATTGAGAAATTAATCAGAGAGGTGTCTTTCAGACCTTGCTGTTGTGCACAAGTCATATGTTTCAGCTGTCACCACCTCTTCAGTCATGCAAATGGATTACTGTACAGGGTAACTGGCTCTCTAGTCCCTAGGATCATAGGAAGTTACTAAGCTATTTGGCCCTGAGGCCCTTAAAAGTTTAGCCAGGTCAGCACCCAGTGCTCCTGTCCAACAGGAATACTGGTGGAATCCAAGGGATGTATTTGCTGTTTCCCATCCAGTTATCCAGGTTGCTCTTAAAAAGGGATATAGAAGTACTTTGCTTGATGTGGAGAGGGAGTCTATTCCACAGATGGGGGAGTCTCTGGGACAGAAATCTGTCCTGCCAACAAGTCTATTGATATCACAGACCAGGTTGAGGCCACTCATGCGGGTTACTAGAGGGGAGTTTGAATGGTGTTTATGCAGCAGTCCTATCAAGACAAGGTCCGAGATTGTCTTGTATGCCAGACAGAGGTCACCTCTGAGGAGTCTGTATGAGACTGAGTAGAGGGATAGGGCTTTTAGCCTCTCTGTGTACGGTAGATTTTTGAGGCCTTGGATTCTCCTGTGAGGAACCTTTGTGGTCTCTACAGCTGCTGCATGTGCTTTGCGAGGTACTTGCCGAATGGGGCATTTATTCAATAATGGACCTTAGAAGGGAAGAATAGAGGAATGTTATGACCTCCTTGCCCCGAATGAGATGCCCTTACTTATGAGGTGGGCCATGTAGACAGCTTTCCGTACAACAGAAGCAACATGGTGGTCAAAAGTCAGGTTGCTATCAACCTGGGTGCACAAATTCCCTCAAGACTGATTGCATGCTTAGGATGTTATTAATGGGATAATTTGTGGGGACATCACTCTTCCTACAGGGGATGGTGATGCATTTTTTGGTATTCAGCTTGAGGGCATGATGTTCTTCGTGTTTCACTGTTGCAGTCATTACATTTGGGTAATCTGCTGGCAGGTTGCCCTCAGTCGGCCTGAATTCCAAAGTCATGGGTCCTGCGTCGGTTGCTGTCTTTTCTTCCATGATGTCAGGTCATCAGGGGTATAAAACATGCAGCCGACGCCATTTTCTTCAGTCTTTCTTGCAGCGCGGTGCCCGAAGCAGAAGCATTTTGCAAGAGCCGGTCGGCCGACTACTGAAATATTCAAGTTTGAGTTTCAGAACTGAAGTCTTCACTAAAGCAAATACCCCGCTGGGGAAACTTTTTTCTTGCTTTTTACCGATGTCAGAAAAAGTTAATAATTGTATTATTTGTGGAAAGCAAATACCTCATAAGGATTTCCATATGTACTGTATTCCTTGACTAGGCCCTGATCACAACGTGCCTGGCTGTCGGTTATGTGCTAGATTTAACACTATTAAGCGTCTGTATATTTTTGCATCAAAGTATTTTGGAAACAGATTTAACTACCCAGAAATGTTGTCAGATAGTAATCCGATTACCGGAGTACATAAACACAGAGAGAAGGACAGAGAAAGGCAGTCGAGATCCAAAACTGACGACAAAGCTTTTCCTAAACCAGTCGCCGGTACTCAGGTGCTTTCGCAGCCCCTGATACCCGCTACCTTCAAGTCTCAGGCCTCTACCGACACCCATGTGGAGTCTGGCATGCTGCAAGATTCTCAAGGTATTGGACCAACGGATATATCTCCCTTGGATGGGTCCGGAGCTGCCGCTTCTGAGGGTGTATTCAGACCTCAACATTTGTACATCAAACTGACAAAAGCTGCAAAACCAAAGACAAAAGCAACTTCTAAAACTAAAAAAACGATGTATGAGCCACGTGCACAGGCCTCTATGCCTAAAAAACAGATGATCAAAATGGCTGAAGACCTTATTACCTTAATCAGGGGTACCCATCCCCCTCCTGATAAGAGGCCTAGGCAAGACACTGATTATGAATCTTCAGATCAGGTTTCTATTTCTTCTGATTTCTCTTCTGATCAGGAATTATCTATACCTCCCTATGAGGATTCTGATGCTGAGGAGTCTATTCTATCTGCATCTCCTCCTAAGGATTATTAATTTGGAGAAACCTTGCATACTTTGAGGGAGCATTTTCACTGGGAGAGTCAAGACTTCTCAGAATTAAAAAAGAGGCTCAGGGATTTCCTTCTTCCTCAGCACAGGCCTTTAGCCATTCCCCCCTGTTTTAGACATTGTGGATGATGTGTTTTCGGAGTCTAGCTTGACCCCTGACTCCTTACCTCCAGCTCCCAGTAAGCCTGACAAGATACTACAGGGTCCCTGACTCACATAAATTTTTATTTAGAAACGCTGCTGCTGATCCTGAAACTATTTCACAGGGTCCAAAGGGAGTTAAGGCCTCAACAGCAAAAAATACTACCCCCTCTGACAGAGATTCAAGGGCACTGGACATATGGGGAAAAAAGGTTTATACATCTGCAACCTTGGCAATCAGGGCCTTAAAACTGTCTATTTCATATGCTTAAGTACCAGCAACATGTTATGGGATTGTTGAAATAGAAAATGATGTTGATTTCAGAATGTGCAGAAAATAAAGAATTGCAGGAATTAGTGCATGCAGCTGAACAAGTTGGAAAGCATAGTTTGCAATGTGGTTTTGATTCCTTAGAGGCCTCCTGCAGGGCCGTAGTTACTGGATCTGTGATTAGAAGGCATGCCTGGTTAAAGGAACAGAATTTGCCTGATCATGTTAAAGCAAAATTGCTAGATGCACCTTTACAGCACGATTCATTGCTTGGTATTAAGGCAGAAGAGGTTTTAAAGAAAATGGAAGATAAAGCTAAGTCTATGCAAACTGTTAAGACTTCTTACAAGTGCAGCCACCAAGATTCAGTAGACACTGGCCTACAAAAAAATGGTCCTTTCCTGTGTCAGACAGAGCTCAAAGGGGCAAATCCAGATGCCCTAAGGGTTCCAGATACCAGGCGCAAGATTCATACAGGTCAAAGCAATGGGGCGCTCCCACCTCCAAATCTGGAGGAGGTAAAGCGCAAACATACAGAAAGCAATCCCAATGACTTCCCTCTGCCTACACCAAGCACTTATCTTTTGGCAGCACCCATAGGGGGAAAACTAGCACTTTCTGCTCAAAATTGGCAGTTAATTACACAGGACAAGTGGGTACTAAACATCGTATCACAGGGATACAGATTTCATTTCCACACTCTGCCAATGGCAAATGGTTGGCCAGATCTGCCAAAAAATCAATGGGCAGAGGCATAGAAACAGGTTATGTCCCTCATGGATATGGGGGCCATTCAGACAGTACCAGAACAGGAAGAAGGACAAGGTTTTTACTCAAGACTGTTCTTGGTACCCAGAAAGGACAAGGCCTGGCAGCCAATACTGGATTTATCAATTTTGAACACATACCTGAACATTCCAAAATTCAAAATGCTGACTTTGCAGCAGCTTCTGCCCATACTGGGCAAGAATGCTTGGCTGGTGATTTTAGACGTAAAAGAGGCATACCTGCATGTCCCAATAAGACAATCGTGCAGAAGATACCTCAGTTTAAGGCTGGCTTAATCTTAATGCATTACCAGTTCTCTGCACTGCCCTTTGGCTTATCTACTGCGCCCAGGGTCTTTACAAAGTGCCTGGCACCAGTAATTGCATTTTGCAGACAAAAAAGTATAAAATATATCCTTACTTGGATGACTGTCTCATTCAAGCAGAGAACAAGGACACTCTTCTTCGATACCTGGCATTTGTGAAAAGGTTTTTAACATGCCTAGGGTACACAACCTAAAAGAAATCACAACTGGGTACCCTCTCAAAAGATAACATTCCTGGGTGCAAGCTTGAATACAACTGCCCAGATGGCTTACCTCACGCCAGACAAGCAAAGGCAACTGACTACTTACTTCAAACTGATGTCAACCAAAACCCAGTTTATCTGCAAGACAAATTCTGCAGGCTCTGGGCTTCATGGCATCCTGCATCCTACTAATTCCATATGCAAGACTGCAAATGAGGAAACTTCAATGCTACCTAAAAAGTTTATGGAGTCAACATTCTCACAGTCTGGAAGCAATGACTCCTCTCATTCCCTGCCTACAAAAGGAGTTTCTATGGTGGGCAAAGGCATGTCAGCAAAACATGGGACGGGCCTTCACTCTCCCCACTGCCAGCCAAACCTTAACAGACGCATCGCATCGGATTATGCCTGGGGGGCCCACATGGGTGGAAGATGCATTCAGGGCATATGGATCCCAAAACAAATGCATCTACATATCAACCAGAAAGAGATGCTAGCTGTTCAAAATGCCCTAACAGCCTTCAAGGACTTGACAACTACTGACAAAGACTGACAACACCACAGTCATGTGGTAGATAAATAAGCAAGGGGGCACACACATACCCCCTTTGCAGATTAGCCATGGCACTGTGGGACACAGCTTTGACCTACCAATTATATCTTCAAGCTCAATTTCTGTCAGGGAAAACAAAATACACTGGCAGACGATTTAAGCAGAAACCTTATGGATCCTCACGAGTGGAAACTAAATCCACAAGTCTTCAGCATGATAACAGAGAAATGGGGGAGCCCAGACATAGATCTATTTGCCTCTCCTCAAAATTATCAATTGAAAAGATTCTGCACAAGGACTTATAACAGACAAGCATGGAAAGTGGACGCCCTATCTTTCAGTTGGAAAAACCTATCCGTTTATGCCTTTCCTCCTCTGCCTCTTCTCCCCAAGGTCCTCCTAAAAGTCAGACAAGAGAAACCAAAGATGATACTAATTGCCCTGGACTGGCCCTGCCAGTACTGGCACCCAGTCCTAAGGAACTTGTCTCAATACCCAGCTTGGACCTTACCTCAAAGACCTCAACTACTGTCCCAGTAAAGATATCCGATCCTGCACAATCAACTACAGACACTGAACCTGGCAGCATGGCTGATCATGTAGTTGTACAAACACCTCTGAGTAAAGCTGTGATAGATGTCATTTTGGAAGCCAGAAGGCCTAGTACTAGGAAATCTTATGCTGAAAAATGGAAGAGATTCTGTGCTTTGAATCAAGCACAAGGAACCGATATAGCAGAACCAAATATTCCTCAGGTATTACAATACTTAACTGAGATGCTTGACAAAGGCCTATCTTTCTCATCAAGTAAAATCCAGGCCTCTGCCATTTCGGCTCATTACAATACAGAGCCACCAATTTTTTCTCATCCTCTACTAAAGCAGTATCTTAGAGGAGCCAAAAATTTAAGGCCTCCTAGAAGATCACCATTACCTGCATGGGACCTCAATTATGTGTTGGAAAAGCTCACCCTGCACCCATTTGAACCAGCTGCTACCGCTGATATAAAGTTCTTATCATGGAAAATAGCTCTGCTACTAGCAATTACTTCAGCAAGAAGAGTATCAGAGCTACAGGCCCTCATGGCCATAGAGCCTTTTATCATATTTTACCCAGATGGTGTCTTTGAGGACAAATCCTACTTTTATGCCTAAGGTGGTTTCCAGTGTGGCTCTTAACCAAACAACTTATCTGCCAACCTTTTATCCAAATCTGCAGAACAAGGGGGAGAGAATTCTGCATTCCTTGGATGTACACAGGCAGCTAAGATTCTACTTGAGCAGGACTAAAGCTCTAAGAAAATCTGAGCAATTACTAGTGTCATATGCTGCAGGATCAGAAGGAAAGGCTGTTACAAAGCAGACAGTTTCAAAGTGGATAAGCCACTGCATCCGTTTCTGCTACTTACACCATGGTAAACCTGTGCCCAAGGGCATTAGGTCTCATTCCGCCAGAGCTGCAGCTACTTCAGCAGCCTTTCTCAGAGGAGTACCAACCAAAGACATTCTAGAGGCTGCTACTTGGAGTTCTGTCCACACTTTCACAAAGCATTATAATTTGCCTCTCGTCCAGGGCAGGCTTTGCCATTGCAGTGCTGCAGGGCCTTATAGCCGCACCTAATGCTGTTTAGCTCCAGCCTCCCAACCATAGCTTTGGGATTCTACCCAAATTTAATGACTGCAACAGTGAAACACGAAGAACATAGTACAGTTGTGTACACTTACCATAAATGTAGATGTTTGAGTGTATTCACTGTTGCAGTCCAGGTTACCCTCCCGCCATCCCCCTGTCATTCTGAAGTTTATCTTTCCTTCTCTGTCTTCTACAACCTATGTGGTGTATTTGCTTGTAGATGAAGGTAAACTTTATATTGATGCATGTATATATATATATATATATATATATATATATATATATATATATATATATATATATATATTTTGCTATCTTTTGGGGGGCACCTGACATTGGGGGCAAGAAAAACTAAAGAAAATGGTGTCTGCTGCATGTTTTATACCCCTGACGACCTGACGTCATGGAAGAGAAGACAGCAACCGATGCAGGACCCAAGACTTTGGAATTCAGGCCGACTGAGGGCAACCTGTCAGCAGATTACCCAAATGTAATGACTGCAACAGTGAATACACTCGAACATCTACATTTATGGTAAGTGTACACAACTGTACTTTTCTGTCACCAGTCATTTGTTTGGGTGAGTCCCTCTTGGAGGATGTCCAGATCACTAGGGGAATTGATGACAGCACCCACCTTGCAGTCATCTGCAGACCTGGTCAGCAGTAACCCACTGGTTTTGGCTTGCATGTCAGAAACGTATATCCCAAATAACAGAGGCCCCAAGACCGAACCCTGTGGTACATCGCTCATTATGGGTCTACTGCTTGAGGTGGCTTCCCTTATTTTGACTACGGGGATTCTATCAGTGAGCCAGTTAGCATCAGTCCATACATTACCAGATGAGTAGCTAAGTTGAGAGAGTTTTATTATGCCTGAGTGGGGAATAGTAGCAAAGACTTTGGCCAGGTCAAGGTAGGTGGTGTGCACCATCTTCCCCTCGTCCATGGCTTTGGTGACTGTCTAAAGAAGTCAACCAAATTTAACAGCCATGACCTCCACATGACAAAGCCAAACTGTGTGGGATAGAGTGTTTGGAGGTTGCCAGTGTCCTTGTTAATGAGGTCTAAGGTAATCCATTCCATGGCCTTACAGATCAGGCTAGTTAGGCTGATAGGTCTGTAATTTCCCAGAACGGTGGACGCTCCACCTTTGTGCAAAGGGTTGACAGTAGCTTTCCTCCACTCAGCTGGGACAAAGCCGGTACTCAGGCTTTGGTTGAATAGAGCACCTAATGGTACTGCAAGTTCCTGCCTGAGTTCGTGTAGGATGCAGTTTGGGATGTTATCGGGTCCCATGGAGGTGGTATTTTTTGCCTTTGAGAGAGCAGTGATGACCTGTTCCCTAGATAAGGGGAAGGGGGTTGGTAATGGAAATGTCTTGATTTACTGGGGGCAGAGATGTGAAGTTTTCACTGACTCAGTCAGTAAGTTTGCTATATTTACAGCATTTGTATATGTGGTGTCCTTCACCACCAATTCTGAACAGATCTGGGTGCTTCCTTTGAGATTGTGGACATATGTGAAGACAGCTTTATGATTGTCTCTAGTAGATGTGGCCAATTTGCAGTCAGTTTGCTTTGGAGGATTTAACTAGTGTTCTTATTTGCTTGCTCATGCTGAGGGGAGATTGCTTCCATTTGGGCACTTGCTCCTCCTTAGTCCTGGACAGCATTTTGTTTTCCTTTTGTTAGTGTATTTATTGCAGATGTCCACCAGGCAGGTTTACTCTTCCTTGTGGAGGTTGATTTAGTCCTGACCGGTATTCCTGATTCCATGCATCTATGTAAATGCTTGTATAGTGCTTTGGTAAAGTTTTAGATAGTAGTGCCAGTTCCTAGACAGGGGAAGGGGGGCTGTGAAGCTGTTTATACTATCCCTCAGGAGGCTGTAATCAGTTTTGGTGAAGTTTTTTTGTTTCACCCTAGCTAGAGGAGAGTCGGGGGAGATGGTGACTTTGAAAGTGACTGCTTTATGGTCAGTGCTTACCAGGGAGAATGATACTGCAGGGATGCTGCAGTGGTTACTTATATTGGTTAATATCAAGTCCATGATATTATCACCTATTGTGGGGGGTATCAGCTAGCTGTTTCAAAGCATTTGCACTGACAAAATCGAGGAATTTCTGGGCATTTGTGTTCTGGCATGAGTATTTTTTTCCAGTCTGTGTTTGGGTAGTTAAAAGTCACCCAGGATCCGGGTAAAGGGTTGAATCTTGATATATTCGAAGAGGTCCAGATAGGCGGATTGGGTATCTTGAGTCAGATTTGGGAGCCGGTAGCTAGCTGTGATTTGTATAGGGATCTTGTCAGTGGTTAACTGCACCTGGAGTGTCTCCTGTGCGTCATACTGTTTAACCAGTCCGGAGGTATGTGTGTCTTTAATGTATATTGAAACTCCACCTCCTTTGACTGCCCACAGTTTGGGGTCTGACTATATGATAGGATGATTAACCAGGTAAGGCTGGGGTGCTCTCCACAGCTTTGAACCAGGTTTCTGTGTCTGCGCAAATGTCAGACATCCCGTGGGTCTGAACTTTGGCTCAATAGATTGACCACATTAATCTTTTCACCACCATACACTTTGGCTGCCAACTTAACCATTACCTTCCTCACACTGGATTTTAAGTCTGTACCTGGCACATGTTTAATACAAGTCTTACTTTTTAGGCAGTCATGGTGCATGTATCAACCATCATGCTGTATCATTATTTAAAGAGAAAATAACTGCTTTTGGGAATATAACTTCATGATTGGTATACTTTCATGTATACCCTTCAACTGTTATGGTTCATTGAATGTGAAGTTTGTGTTCTGGAAGTCTGGAAGTAATGTTTTTCTTTTTATTTTATTACTTTTACTTGAAAAGACTTCTGAGCTTCAGGCTGTTATGTATTTAATCTTTTGCAAGGATGAAGTTTCTGTTAGCATTAACCTGCTTTCTCCTGAAAACATTTCTGAGGTGTCAGTGAAGTAATCTATTAATCTCTCATTATCCTTTCTAAACAGTAGGAATGTGTGTGAGTATTATAACTTTTTTTATCATGGGCATGCATCTTCTGTTCCACTTTTAATAAGTTCTCAAGCAGATAAAACCACCAAGCCAGGTAGAAAAAAAGGGGGGGGGGTGAGAGTGTTTAGACTATGATGGTATATATATGAGGCATGTACACTTTGGAGAGGAAAAAAGGGAGGAACTGTGACTATATTAGGTGAGAGATGGAGAGGGTCAGGGTTGATGACTGGAAGCTGAAAGATTTAGTCCATCTTGAAAGAATTTTATTAAACACAGGAGAAAATGGGAGGCTAGTGCAGTGGGCCATCGAAGTGCCTTCTGCTAGTTAGGCTTGTATGTTCGTAAAGAGCTTTCATATCCATTATATGGTAAGAACTGCACTTGCTTTTTTAGTGGCACATGGAAAGGTATATAATGTTTTATCTGTAACAGAAAATAAATGAGCCCATGAAGACTATAGTTTACAAGCCTGGACTAACAAAGTGATAGTAAAGAACAGTGGATAAATGGACTGTACTAAAGAATGCACTGAACTATGTGCACCCAACTAGATATTTTTATTGTATGAACATTAAGTGCTTTTGTTCCAAAGAACGATATCAGAATCTGTCATTACACTCCATTAAAAGATATTTAAACTATAAAATCCAATCATGTGATGGGTTGCAACCAATCACATATAATCAATTATTCTAAAATTAAATATACTTTTAAGGATAACATATGTTCTTGATATACTTTTGATGTCATTGATTGTATGGGATTGGTGACCCGAGGTTAAATAGTGACAGTTTACATCTCAGTTTAGGAAAATCTTTGTGGAAAGTGAGACTTTTCTTATCTAAGTTAGCAGCTGTACCAAATTGTATCTGCTTCTGTGAGAGCAACACTGTATCTTTAGTTACTTTTTTTACAGTGGATTTTTTTTGTCTTGATTGTTGAAGTTCTGAGTAGTATTTATTTATGCATTATATTTAGGTATTTTCCGTTTTTTGATTATCAGTATGATTGCCTTGATACCTGCAATATGGCTGTGGTCAAATGAGAACCAGCATCAGTTTGAATGGTTTTATTATGTATAGAAATAGTCACTTGAATTCATTAAAGAGCCAAGAGATTTCTTATTTGCTCCATTCTGATGTTCATCATTCATACTGCCTCAGTTAAACTGTGGGTTCTGTACCTGCACACACACACACACACACACACACACACTGGCAGATTTTCAACATACCTATGAATCCTGTCCTCTGACTCTCTGTGATAGGGAATTGGCTAAATCCCTCCCATCAGGGGAAGCCTAACACCTGTCATAGAAAGTTGTTCAGTCATTTAATTCCAGCTCTAGGACTCACACAATTGAATCTCCTTAGCAGCCCGCATTGATGATTTACAGCTTCCAGACTCAGATAAGATCCCTTTAGGAACGTCATTATTACTTTTAACTTCTGTTTATTTTATATAAAAATTTGTTTGATGTTTTGTCTCTCAGTCAAACTTACTGCTGATTATTCATTGTAAACTCTCTCTCTCTCTCTCTATATATATATATATATGTATATATACACACACACATATATATATATATTTTACACACACACACACACACACACACACACACACACATGTATATGTGTGTGTGTGTATATATATATATATATACACACACACACACACACACACACACACACACGCACACTATATGTGTGACATTTGCATATGTGTTAACTTATTTTAATATTCTTGCTATTTACTGCTGCTGTTTATTCCTCTGGGAATTCTAACTTACTGTTGAGTTGTTTGTATACTTAATGCTGTTTTTTATGCATTTATGGGTCTTTTCTAAAGTGTTTCATGACTTGTACTAGTAAACTGAGGTTTGAGGTGTCAGTTGAACAGACTGCCTTGTGCATGTAGATCAGGGTGCCATGATGCCTGTTTCTGTTTATTTATCTGCTTCATTTTGAAGTTCTAACAGGATAATATTGCATTTTTTTCACTTTTTTCATCCCTTTTGTGATATTTACTTCTGAATTAATACTAATATAGCTATTTTTATAGTTAAATTGCAATTTTGCTGCAAATTACTTTATTTGCATTCTCTGTGGAGATTTCTGACAAAAGAATCTAATTAAATGCTTATTTTTGCTGTTCAAACAAATGCCCATAAATCAAATAGAAAGTTTTTTAATTTTTCTTTTGTCACTTTTTGGAATTTTACTTGGTATTATGACTGTGTGCGCTTCTGTTTATTACACTGTGCAGACTGCAGAACAAGGCTTAGCACAATTTACACTGTTTCTGTTATACTCTGGTTTAGCCTTTTTTGCTGTGTGGGAACGTTGTTTATATTTTGTGTTATTGCTGCACTTAGACAACCTGTAGTAGTGTTAGTATATTACTCTAGCAGGTGTTTTTACCCCTGACTTCATGGATCCTGATACAACTGCCCCCCAATCAAATCCAGTAGCACATAAAAAGAAAAAAAAAAATCAACAGTCTGTAAATCTGTTTCTTTAAGCCGACCTGCAGACCACTTAAATTTTCGATGTCACCCCCAGGTGTGAGCCTGCAGCCCTATATGGTAGAGGTTTAGACACATCTACTGGGGATGTTCCAATACCCTGGTTCAGTTATGGGAGAACCAAACCCTTTAGGTGCTGGAGAGGTCAAGAGTAGGAGACCCCTTGCCAGATATAATACTCTGTCCCCAGATATTTCTGCTGCAGTGTAGTTCATAGTAAGAAGAAACTGAAACATCACCACACAACAGACAGTCAAGTTAGTACCATGTATAGGCCTAACGTGGTTTCCTTAGCTATGTGTGTTTTACAATCAGCTAATCTCTAGATTGTGCTCATGTTCAGAATGACTATGGTGCAGCCTTCTCTAGATATCAGTCTAGCACAACAGATTTTGATGGGGAAAATATACCACAAAGACCAGGAACTATACTTCTGAATAATGTATCAAAAGTCCATTTATTGATTGCCCAAAAGGTCGTTGTGCAAAAAGCAGAAGAAATTGCACTTGGAACAAACACAAATAGCAGCAAAATGTTCTTTCTTTGAAAAATCACAGATAGCAGCCAAATATACTTCTCTCTTAGCGCCTTAGCCAAAAAAGCCTTTACAGAGTAAACTATTGTTAAAACAAGACACACCTTCTATAGCACAATACAAACTCTAAACCAATGAATGAATCAATTATACATTCAATTAATAAAATAAATTTAAAAAGACATACAATCAAATAAAACTCTTCCAGTGACATTCTTTGTTTAACCCTAATGGATATAATGTATTATATTTTAGTATAAAAATGTATTCTTTTTTTCTAAGTAAATATTTTATTCTAGCTTCACTCAGATACTTTTATTTTTATTTTGTTCTAAAACAGTAACTTGTAAGCTACTAAAATTCCCTTCAGGTCTCCTATTAAAGTGCTCTGCTACTGTGCTTATAATCTTATTATTCCTGATATCTCTTGTATGTTCTTTGATTCTCTCACCCAGGCTTCTTTTACGTTCCCCTATATAAAAATTATTGCAAGGGCATTTAATAGCATACACAATACCAATACTTTTACAGTTGAAACACCCCTTTGTATCAATTTTTTTCCCATTTATGTTGTCCAATGTTTTTACCACATGTTGACATATTGTGCATTTTCCACAGGGTACTGTGCCTGTCCATGATACTAATCCTCTTATTTCACCTGTTGGTCTTCTAAAATTGCTATGGACCAAAAAATCCTTTAAGCTACGTCCTCTTAGATAAGAGAACTTAAGCTTCATTTCCGCTAGTGATGGAACGTCTCTTCTTATTATATTCCAAAAATATGTTACTAACTTTTGCAATCTAGTAAAAAATAATGTATACTTAGAAACAAAAAAATATCTGCTATAAATTAGATTATTTATCTTTTGTACTATATTTATAAACTTGATTTCTATTTCTTAAATCCACTTCATCTCTAAATCTTTTCTCATAACTATCCATAACAAGATTCTCAGTTATCGTAGATTTTGATGGGGATTCTGATACAGACAGTAGTGAACACTGAGTACTTCGATCTGATTGTTCTGAAGGTGAACAGGTTCAAAAACCCAGCATTTTACTGGAGACTGGCATATTTTAGGACTTTGAGGATGAGATTTCAAATGTTTTGGCTGTTCCTCTTCTGTTACTGGCCTTAGATGTCTATAAAACTGCATGTAACAGCTCCTTGGCTAGTCACCCTGTCCCAAAAAAGGCTATGAAGAAATACAAAAAGTACTTTGATCTTGCAGCTGTCTTTTCTCCTTTGTGAGCTGACCCAGCTGTGGTTTATCCAACTGCCAATCCTAATAAGAGAGACATGGCTTCTTCTAACCCTTCACTGCTGGATTACTATTGGTAAATGGTTCAAATCTCAGCAGAGAAAACATTCCGCGGATGATTCTTAAACAATGGCAGACAATAAAGGTAAAGATATCTAGAATGTTTTATATTCCCAGGTTCTGCCCTAATAAGATGCCTAACTTCAAAGGGCAGAACAAAGAAAATTAGAGCCCAAGAAAGTCGGGGTACTAAGAGGAAATGACTATAGGGTAATGCTTCCAAACCAAATAAAGGGGGGTTCCTTTCCTAAAACTATCATTCCCCAGAATGATGGAAGGGAGAAGCTTGAGAGTTTTTGGTTGCCTTGACCTTTAGCAATGTCAGATCTCAGGATTGGATCTGTACCCATCAGTTGGGAAAGAATGGAAATGGACAACACAGATGGAACGTTATACTAAGTATATAACTTCTTTTTTTGATGGTAAATCTTTTGTAATTTGTTTTCCATCATCACAATGGACTCATTTTTTACAGTTCTACCTAAGGTATCAGGAAAACTAGTATATTTGTTCCACACAGAAAATACTTTCAAGTGTGTGTCTGTTATTCTAATTTTCCTTCAAAATATATCGAGAAGAGTTAGTCCTTTTTGAACTGTTAATAGCTTTCTCCTTAACCTCCCTAAGATGTTTCAACTTTCACCCTGTATCCAGTAAATTGCTGGTAATATTTAATGCAACCAATGTCTTTTTTGCCCAAAAGCAGCTCTTCTACCTAGTAAACGAAATAACTGGTCATTGAATTTAATACATTTTTGTATCTGACTGTTTATATTTCAGAATGTCATTCAGTATTGTATGGTATTGTATTATAGCAATAACCCACGCCTGGGTGTGGGTAATGCTAAATTTACCCACGGTTGGCGTGGTTTGGTCCCGAGTGAAGCCCGGGACCAAACAAAGCCAACCGTGGGTAAATTTAGCATTACCCACACCCAGAAGTGGGTTATTGCTATTATACCATGACATTATTTAAGAAAAGAAACTGTTACTTTTCTTAAATAATGGCATAGTTTAATGCCTGTTTACTGCCCTTCCGCTGATGTCTGGCATCCGCGGCAGTTCTGATGTACTGCGCGCCTGCGCAGAACATCAGAGCTGTGGGCAAAAGCAACAGAGAAAGCAAGATCTCCGTTGCTTTTTGTTAGTGTCTCGCTATGTTAAATGAGTTTAACATAGCGAGACAGTTTTAAAATAAGCAACGGACATCTCCATTGCTTATTTTAAAACTGTCTCGCTATGTTAAACTCATTTAACATAGCAAGACACTAAAAAGAAGCAACGGAGATCTTGCTTTCTCCATTGCTTTTTTTTAAAACACTGTCTCGCTATGTTAAATGGGTTTAACATAGCGAGACAGCTTTAAAATAAGCAACGGAGATCTCCGTTGCTTATTTTAAAGCTGTCTTGCTATGTTAAACCCTTTTAACATAGCGAGACGGTGTTTTAAAAAAAACGAGTTATACTAATGGAAAAACGTCCGGGCAACCGGACCTTTTTCCATTAGTATATCTCGATTTACAACGGGCACGCTGGCCAATCAGCGTGCACGTTTTGGGGGGGGTCATGGTAATAATATGCATTTTTAGATAGTTTACCCTTTTAATAGTACATCATTACCACCTTTGTCTGCTTTTGTAAAGCTATCCACACAGTTTTAATTAGTTTGAATACCTTCTTCCTATTTTCCTCAGGTTTTCAAAAAAATGCCTTTCATAAGCTGATGTTTACATACTGATTTAGAAGAGTAAATTAAACCATTTGTCTTGGGTGTCTTCTTCCCCAAAAGACTAACACTTTTTTATAACTATTAACATCGAACATAACCATTAACAGTGTATAGTTAATTTCATATAATGACATAGACCGAGTAAGTCATAATTCAGTCTGCTTCAAACACTTGTATAGAGTAAGCCGAAGTCATACATTTATTATCTGTGCCATTATAAAGTTTCCTTAACGTGTGTTATCACATTTATATGGCTTACCATTTGCACCAAATAATGTGGTGCTTAAGGTGCCGATAAGGCTGTTTAGCCATCAGTGAACTTTTGTGTTTTCTTTTAGGAGAAATACTCCTTGTAGTAATCTTTTTCCCTGCACTGATGCTACTGAAAATTGTCTGATCTTTAACCTCAGAGATCTCAACTCAGGGAAAAATGTGAAATGCATCCATAGAGTTTAATGGACACATGACCTTTTAAATTCTATGGACCACCACCTTACATGGCATCATCAAGGAAAACTCTGCATTTATGTGGGCCGTAGTTTCAGTAAAAAGTTTACAAAGCTTTTTATTCAAAAAATGTCTCAAATTATTTTGACTGTGGCAAGATGCATCATAGCCCTTAACTCTCCAAATGGCATATGTAGTGTTGTGTAACTTTACTCTCTAATTTCCTACATAATTCAGAAGTTGTACTTTAATTCAGTCAAGTATAGAAAAGGTAATAGGAACAAAACTGAGTCCTTTGGTCAGTGCAGAAACACTGTCACTGTCAAGTGAAAAATTATTTAAATAATTACCTTTGCATGTCAGGCATGTTCTTGTGGTAGTGTGAAATGTAATAGTGATGACCGTCGTCTTGGTCACTAGGTTTGTTTGCTTTGTAATAGTCGTAGAATTAAAAGTACAGGCCCTAGCACTTTTAATAGGAATACTTATGTTATTTTAATTTCATTAAGTATTTTTAAAAGCGTTTTGTTGTTTTTACTTTTTACACAGTTGTGGTTTGGAAGTTTAAGCACACTTTATGTAGTTACTAAATAAACAGATTTGTTTGTGTGACTGTATTTGGTGCTTATTTTAAATAAAATTAGTATATTAAATATTTTTATTTGCCATTCATTGTGTGTGATACGGTTTTTCATTGTGTTATTTATTATAATTATTAAATCCCATTCTAGACAATGACATAGGTATACATACTATGGTTTGTTTTCTCTTCTGTTAATGTAACATTTTTCATGCAATATATGTATGTTGCCTTGTTTTTAACAATTATCATTCAACCAGACATTATACAACTTGCTCAATTTTGTCCTTCCTTTACACTCCACACCTCCTCTTGAGCATTATCCAGTATGTATTGTTCCCAGAAATTCATTTTATTTCTATGCAGTTTGCTCCTTTCCTGTTTATAAACATCCCACATCCAGTTATTTTATCCCCTTTTTAATGTTAAGTCCTTTTTATGTGTAGGTAATTCAGATCACTGTGTCCCAGCTCAAAAAAGTCGCAATTTGCTATCCTAACATTTCTGATGAAGTATTTAGTAGAGAATCATTAAGATCCACCAACTTGTTACATTCCCAAATATATGTTCCCAGATACCTCTCTCTTTCCCATTACATCTTCAGAATTTGCTGTCTACCTGTGGAAAAATTCTCTGAAGTCAGTTTGGGGTATTAAAATACTTATACAAACAAGTCCAAGGAAAAATTCTAAGCCTTCTGGACTCGTATTTCGAAGCCATACAGATGTCGTGCCATTGTTCATTTGTAAATAACACTGGTAATTCCCTCTTGCCGATCTTTTCTAACCCTCTGGTTGATTATTATAGTTATCTTGCAGTATTTTATATATCCTACTAATTAATGCATTTTAACAGCAGCTTCTGTTGTGGCCCCAACTGTTAAATCTACAGACCTGCTCGTTCATTTAGTTCTCTACTATCCCTTTCTCTTTGCTTGTACTCTGTTTTTAATCCCTGGTATATCTAACTGGTGCTGATTTGTCTATGCATGGGCTAAACTCTTGGCTAGGCTTATAAGGGCCTCAGGGCCAATAGCTTATAACCTGCAGTCCAAACCTCTGCTTGGCCTCATCTCACTATATTACCTTTCCCTCTCTGGTTATTTTCTTTCCAATACCTTGCTTCCTTTACAAAATTTCTGAAGTAAATTCCAGCTCCCTCTTGCCTGTTTTAATACCCTGCAAAATCTCCTTTCTACATTCCCATGTTGACTTGGTTCTTAAAATATTAGAACCAAAATTGAAGCAAAAATGTAGTCCAGTGTCACCAAACACGACCAAATAAGCAGTTTAGCAATTCACCAAAGGTATTTATTAAATGAATATCCAAAATAGTTTTTCAAAGTGGTTTAAGTGCTTTCATCAGGAATACATCAAAGACTTCATCAGAAGCAGTGAAACAAATTGTTTAAACATTTTTAAGGTAACCAAAAATTCATCACATGGTAAAAACCTACCAATAAAAACCTAGCCATACATTAATTAAGTGATGTCAAATTGATTTATTTAAAGTAACAAAACCCCCTGTTTTTCTTTCCAAATGAAAAAATCTGTGTTTACAAAAGTGTAAAACATTCTAAAAAAACCCCTATTTAACCAATATGATATTGAATCAACGTATGTTTAAAAGTTGTTATACATTTAAAGCTTTAAGTTTCAGAAAACTACTTATTGATACACTGTCGTTTAAACCCGGAGCACTATATGCATTCAGTTTGATCTGCCAAAATAATTCTTTATACTCAAGTATTATTTTCCACAGACCCCCCCCGTACTTCGTTTTTCGCCATGTCAATACCTGAAAAAACAAAATGATGGTTGGGAAAATTGGAAATATGTTTAGCAAGAGCATTCTTGTGATCCTTGTTTTTAATATCCCTTATATGCTCGTATATACGGTCACAAAACCTTCTCTGGGTCTTGCCTGTATAGAAACAGGCACAATTCTCACGTAGTGCACAATAAACCAGCCCTAAAGAATTACAATCAAAATGGAAGGGAATTTTGACATTGATGTTGTTTAACCTAAGTTGGTCACGAACTTTCAAAAATGGACATTGTCTACAGTGCCCACATCTAAAATTATAATTTCTTCTACTGGAGACTGTAAATTGTGAAGATCCCTCAAGAAATTGCTTAATGGTTTTACTTTTTTTATATACTACCAATGGGCCTGAACCTAGTATATCAATATACCCATCAAAACACTGGAAAATGTTCCAATTTTTGACAAGAATTGCCCTTAACATCTCTGACCTACAGTCAAAGGTGGATAAAAAGGCCCCCTGGAAGTCTTTGTCAATGGTACTCATTTTTTGAAGTGAAGTTGTTCATACCTTCATCAGTGATGCATAATAATGGTTTAAACATCCCCTCATGCCTCTTCATATCAGCTTCCCTTTCAGCATTGTGTATCAACTTCATGGGATAACCCATGTCTTTGATAATTTCAACAAGACTGGTCACCTGTTTGTAAAACATCTGATCTTCAGAAACAAGTCTAGCCAACCTAACAAATTGGCCTTTAATAACTGCCTTTTTTTGGTATACTGGATGGTTACTTTCAAAGTGCAGTATGCTGTTGCAGTAGGTAGGCGATGTCCTTCAAGAATGCAACTGCAGTCATAACATATGGGTTGTCCTGCCTCAGGCAGCCCTCGGTCGGCCGAATTCCAAAGTCTGGGTCCGGCGTCGGCTGGTGTCGCCTCCTCTCCGACATCACCACGGCTGGAGTATAAAGGCATCGGCCGACGCCATCTTCTTCAGTCTTTCTTGCCGCGCGGTGCCAGAAGCAGTTCGCAAGTGCCGGTCGGTCAGCTCCTGTATTTATAGTACCGAAGTCATCTAAAAGCTAAGTACCCCGTTGGGGAACATTTATTCTTGCCTCAGCCGATGTCGGAACAAATTGAGAAAGTTAATAATTGTTTGTCTTGTGGTAAACAAATACCTCATAACGACTTCCATTCTCTCTGCCTTCCTTGCCTGGGCCCAGACCACGACGTCTCGGCCTGTGCTGCCTGTGCTTGCTTTAATAAGCGCACTCTCAGGCGCCGGGCAGAATTCGCCGAGGATTTTTTCGGTGAATCCTTTGCGTACATCATGCCATCGGATCAACCGACTACCCAATCTGCTAAAAAACGCAAGGACCGGGACCGTCATCCTCGGCCCGCGTCCACTACCGATGCTACTCCCAAACCCTCTGCTAGTGCTCCAATCCCTTCGGAAGTGGTAAATCTACCGCTCCAGGCCGACGACACAGAGTTGACACGACCTTCGGTCTCGGAGATCTCTCCGGTGCCGGTTGTTGATTTTCCTCCAGAAACCGAAGTTCTGGATCTACCCGACACCATTTCTGTGGACAAGGTTACGCCTGCACGTGGGGCTGCTAGGCCTCCTGTATCCATGTCCATCAAGGCCTTTGCACGTGCTAAGGCCGCCAGCCAGGCCAAGGCCCATCCTAGACCTACTGTCCAGGCCCCTTCTTCTGATAAGCAGATGATGTCTCTGGCTGCTGATCTTATTTCCCTTATCAGGGGGTCTCAGCCTCATCCGGAAAGGGGTTCCCAGCCACCTGCAGAGAAAAGGCCCAGAACTGAGCAGGCGGACGACCTCTCCACGATGAAGCCTCCGGGGATTCTGAACATTCTGATACCCAAGAAGAATCCTTCCAGGCCTACAAGGACTCTGATGCTGAGGAATAAATTCCCTCTGCCTCCCCTCCAGAGGATTTCTCTTTTGGTGAAGTCCTGCATTCCATGAGGGAACATTTTCAATGGCAGGGTCAGGAATTCTCTGACTCCAGGAAAAGGCTTCGTACCTTCCTCAAGCTTCCCCAGCACAGGCCTTTAGCTATTCCACCTGTTATGGATGTTTTGGATGATGTTTTCTCTGACTCCAGTGCTAACCATGATTCTCTTCCTCCGGCTCCTATCAAGCCGGACAGATACTATAGGGTCCCTGACACTCACAAGCACCTTTTTAAGGCCCACTCTGTGGATCTAGAAACTATTTCACAGGGCCCCAAGGGAGTGGCTACCTCTTCTGCCAAAAACCCACTGCCAGCAGACAGGGAAGCAAGGTCCCTGGAGAGATGGGGTAAAAAAGTATATACTTCTACTACCCTGGCCATGAGGTCACTAAATTGCCTTTTTCACATGTTTCAGTACCAGGATTTTCTCCTGGATGATTTACAGAAAAAGTTAGCTTCTCCTGAGCCTATTGATAAAAAGGCATTGCAGGATCATATACATAGCACTCAGCAGGTTAATAACCATTTTCTACAATGTGGTTATGATGCACTGGAAGCTTCATGTAGGGCAGCTATGACTGGGGCTGTGATACGTAGACATGCTTGGTTAAAGGATCAGTCTTTGCCTGACCATGTTAAAGTAAAGTTACTTGATGCACCTTTGGAAAAACAGAAGCTTTTTGGTGCTAATGCACAAGATGTATTGAAATCCATAGAGGAAAAAGCAAAGTCAGTACAGACAGTCAAGGATTTCCTTCAGGTTCAGCCACCCAGATTCAGCAGAAACTGGCTCTCAAAGAATTGGTCCTTCCCCGGCTCAGACAGGTTTCAAAGGGGAAAAAGCAGACGTGCCCGAGGTAGAGGGCAATACCGAGGATCTTACAGGGGACGCCAATGGCAACCTCCAAATCAAAGAAGTGGTGCAGACAGTTCAGCTACACCACAAGGACAATCGCAATGACTTGATTTTCATTCCGCCTACAAAGGTTCAAAGAGAAGCACCCTTGGGTGGAAAATTATCCTTATTCTCACAAAACTGGCATATCTTAACCAAGGACAACTGGATTCTGGATTTGATAGACAAAGGTTACAGATTCCACTTCCACACATTACCAATAAGACAAGGCATGCCAAACCTGCCACATCATCAAAGGGCAGAGGCATTCACTCAAGTTTCCAAGCTGTTAAGTATAAAAGCAATAGAAAGGGTTCCTCCTCAGGAGCAAGGCCAGGGATTTTATTCAAGGCTGTTCCTTGTTCCAAGGAAAGAAAACAAATGGCGATCCATACTGGACTTGTCATTTCTAAACACTTTTCTCATAGTGCCAAAGTTCAAAATGCTGACGTTGCAGCAACTCCTTCCCATGCTGGGCAAGGGGTCTTGGCTGGTCACTCTGGATCTCAAGGAGGCATACCTGCATGTCCCAATCGGACAAAGCTGCAGAAGATACCTCAGATTTCTTGCAGGGACAGAGCATTATCAATTCTCAGCATTGCCGTTTGGCTTATCTACTGCGCCCAGAGTGTTCACGAAATGCCTGGCTTCAGTAGTGGCACACTGCAGACTGCAGGGGATTCAAATATACCCCTACTTGGACGACTGCCTCATACAAGCAGACAACAAACAAACCTTAAAAGAAAATTTGGACTATGTCATGCATCTACTGCAGGCCTTGGGATACACAGTCAACATTCAGAAGTCAAAGCTACTGCCATCCCAACAGATTATCTTCTTAGGAGCCAAACTGGACACAGAAAACCAAATGGCCTACCTCACAGAGGAAAAACAGCAGCATTTACCAGAGTACTTCAAAGGCCTAGCAAAACTCTCCCAGCTGACTGCAAGGAAAATCCTGCAGGCCCTGGGGTTCATGGCATCTTGCATCATTCTGATACCTTTGGCAAGACTACATATGAGAAAGCTGCAATGCTATTTAAAAAACTTATGGTCTCAACACAGCCAAAGCCTAGAGGACATAATTCCACTTATTCCATGTCTGCAAAAAGAATTTTTATGGTGGGCTCAAGCCAGTCAGCAAAACAAAGGTATGCCTTTCAACAGATGTCAAGCAGGCCAAATGATTACAACAGACGCCTCAGACCATGGATGGGGGGCGCACATGGAGGACAGGTGCATTCAGGGGCAATGGAACCCAAAGGAAAGACATCTGCACATAAACCAAAAGGAAATGTTGGCAGTGATACATGCAATCGAGACTTTCGAAAAATCACTACAACAAGGACATTTACTGATAAGGATGGACAAACACCACTGTCATGTGGTACATAAACAAGCAGGGAGGCACTCATTCTTATCCCCTCTGCAGACTAACGATGCTTCTCTGGGAAAAATCACTGAGCCTGAAGATACATTTACAATCCCAGTTTGTACCAGGCAAGGACAATGTACTGGCGGACAACCTGAGCAGAAATTTCATGGATCCACATGAATGGATGTTGCATCCTCACATTTTCTCTCAACTGACGAAGACATGGGGAAGACCGGATGTAGATCTTTTCGCATCCCACTTAAATCATCACCTGAAAAGGTTCTGCACAAGGACTCACCATCCTCTAGCCTGGAAGACGGATGCTCTCTCCTTCAGCTGGAATTCTCTAAAAAATTTATGCATTCCCTCCTCTACCTCTGCTGACCAAGGTGATACTGAAGATCAAAGCAGAACAACCAACAGGTATTTTGATAGCTCCAGACTGGCCAAGGCAACACTGGTACCCATTGCTATTGACCATAACTCGGACAAAACCATGGCCTCTGACCCTATGGCCCCTGCTCCTAACACAACACAATTACAGGACTGTACATCAAGACCTGAAATCATTATATCTGACAGCCTGGAGACTTAACATGACTTCTCCACCTAACTCTCTATCAAAATCGGTTCAAGAGATCTTGCTGGAAGCACGCAGACCTTCCACAAGAAAAACATATTCAGCCAAATGGAAGAGATTCAGCATCTGGAATGCCAACAGGGGTCAGGACACAGCATTACCGAGTATATCTCAGATTTTAGAATACTTGGCAGAACTACTTCATACTGGACTTTCATACTCTTCAATAAAGATTCATGCCTCAGCAATCTCAGCAAAATACAACTGTGACCCTCCAGTGTTTTCTCATCCCTTGCTAAGACAGTTTCTAAGGGGAAGAAAGAATATCAAACCTACCAGAAAACAGCCAGTACCTACATGGGACCTCAATTATGTGTTGGAAAAATTAACTCTTCCTCCATTTGAGCCAGCAGCAAGTTCAGAAATGCAATTTCTTTCATGGAAGACGGCCTTCTTATTGGCAGTCACATCTGCAAGAAGAGTTTCGGAGATACAGGCACTCATGGCAGTGCCTCCCTTCCTCATTTTTCATCAAGACAGAGTTTCTCTAAGAACCAATCCTTCATTCATGCCCAAAGTTATTTCCAGGGCGTCTCTAAATCAAGCTATTCACATGCCTGCATTCTTCCCCAATCCTCAAAATAGGGTGGAAAAGCTGATGCATACTTTGGACATACGCAGACAACTACGTTATTACTTGGACAGAACTAAGGCCACCAGAAAGTCTGACCAACTGTTTGTAGCCTATGCTGCTGGAGTGCAAGGAAAAGCAATCTTCAAACAAACAATTTCAAAATGGATTGCACATTGCATCAGATTCTGCTATTCTTTCCATGGAAAAGGTGTGCCAGCCAATATTAGGCCACATTCCACCAGAGCTATGGCCACTTCCACAGCTTTCCTAAGAGGAGTGGCAACAAAGGACATTTTAGAGGCTGCTACATGGAGCTCCGTGCATACATTTACCAAACACTACAACCTGCCCTTATATTCCAGATCCCGAGCAGGCTTTGCTTCGGCAGTCCTGCAGGGGATTTTAGCTACACTATCCTTATCTTAGTTCCATCCACCCCCAGCTTGGCTATGGTATTCAACCCATATGTTATGACTGCAGTTGCATTCTTGAAGGACATAGTGCAGTTTTGTACCTACCATAAATGTAGATGTCCGATAGATATGCAACTGCAGTCGGATTTTCCCTCCCACCTACCCCTCTGTATCCTTCCTTTTGGGTCCCTACCCCTTTTCCCATTAGCTGGGGGTATTCCTATGGTGTATCTGTTTATTACTGTTGTGCATGTTTGGGATTATTTTTATCCATTTACCAAATTTAGCCTTCCTAGGAGGGCACCTGGCATCTGGGGCAAGAAACACTGAAGAAGATGGCGTCGGCCGATGCCTTTATACTCCAGCCGTGGTGACGTCGGAGAGGAGGCGACACCAGCCGACGCCGGACCCAGACTTTGGAATTCGGCCGACCGAGGGCTGCCTGAGGCAGGACAACTCATATGTTATGACTGCAGTTGCATATCTATCGGACATCTACATTTATGGTAGGTACAAAACTGTACTATTGTACAAATCACTGCAATATCTACCTGCACTCGTGTCTTTAATCACTTCTATATCCAAATAATGCATCCTTTCTTCATGAAAGGAATGTGTGAATTTTAGGAAGGAGGTAGTGGTGTTTAACTGAGAAACAAAGGTATCAAAGTCATCAGAAGAATGCTTCCATACAAAAAACAAGTCATCAAGAAACCTTGCATAAAATTCCCAAGGTTCAAATAATGTGAACAAATACTTGGTTTCCCAACAAAACATAATGATGTTAGCAAAGATGGGGGCACAAGCTGCCCCCATCGCCACACCATTCTTTTGTAAAAAATATTGTCCATCTAGGTAGACAAAATTATGTTTTAGGACCAATTCCATCAATACAACCAAATCCCCACATCGTTGTTAGATAGTTGTGCGGTTTCGAAGAGAAATTCTTTGAACATTGTAAACCAAGTTCATGTGGTATGACATTAAACAAATTGATTACATCTACTGTACCAAATCCAAAATTTTATCAAATGTGGCTTTCTTCAGTTTTAATAGGAAGTCCCAGGAATCACGGCACAAGTGTTGACTTCCATCCAAAACTTTCTTTAGTCTAATGTCAATATATTTCCCTATGGGGTAAATTTTTGATTTTGCTGCATTAACTGTAGGTCTCATGGGTGTGTCGTTAAGGTCTTTGTGGATTTTTGGTAATCCAAAGATGGAA
Organism: Protopterus annectens; assembly: GCF_019279795.1. Lineage (NCBI taxonomy): Eukaryota > Metazoa > Chordata > Ceratodontiformes > Protopteridae > Protopterus > Protopterus annectens. The sequence continues at coordinate 784,799,930 of NC_056737.1, read as the reverse complement.
GGTACCACCGGGTACTGACAGTGTAAAAACATCCATTCTTCATAAGTTATTTGCCCCTGATCCAAAAGATCCTGAAGTGCTAGGTAAATTTTTGAGTATGAAATATTCACACAGTTTAAAGATGTTTCTTCATATTGATCTATCAAACAAAAAAATGCATCTTCTCCAAGTACATTTTCCATCACATCAACACCCCCTCCCTTATCGAGTTTCATTACCCTAATACTTTTGTTGGTGGCTAACGATTTAAGAAGTGTGAACTCAGAAGGAGATAGATTGAAATCAGAGTTAGATACTCTCTGTTTCCATAATTTCCTAACCTCGAATTCACACATTTTTTCAAATATTAATAAGGGAAGTACAAGTGGGGGGTTGAAGATAGTACTACTCGTCATAATACTAAAATTACATTTGTTCAAAGTGTCCTTGAAGTAGATTTTCAAATTAAGCTTTCTTAAATAGACTTTAAAGTCCATTAAACATTTTTCAACTGAAGAGATAGTGTCGGGAACAAAATTGAAACTCTTGGAAAGTAAATCAACATATTCAACTCCAATTAAAATCGCTGAGAGATAACCAAGGCTCGGCAACAATTCCAGCATAAAGCATTCACTAAGCAATTTAAAACGTTCGTTTTCTTATATTTATTCGTATACAAAAAGGTAAGCGCTTTCATGTAAGCTTAATCAGACGGTCTAATGAAGCTTACGTGAAAGCGCTTACCTTTTTGTATATGAATAAATATCAGAAAACGAGCGTTTTAAATTGCTTAGTGAATGCTTTATGTTGGAATTGTTGCCGAGCCTTGGTTCTCTCTCAGCGGTTTTATTTGGAACTTTTGATGCCCTATTTAACTGTAAGCCGAGAGGTATTTACTTCGTTGGAAACGCTGGTTTTATTTTTTATTGAGTATATATTCAACTCCAATCTTGAAACTACTAAAGTTGTACATCTTAAAATCACCATTAAGGTTGCAAGTGATGGAAGGTGAAACTGTGTTAATCCTTAGCTCAAGTTCATTTGGATTATTAACATCCTGACCAACTGAAAGATCAATATCACTAAAACTTTTGTCACAAACTAAATCATTCAAATCCCTGATTAAACAATTGTTAGCACTTTCGTTTACCACATTGTGGTTCTGCACAACAGAAAAACTAGTCTTAGTGTGGTGGTAGTCAAAATATTCATCATTTTTAACCAAACATTTAGCCGTTTCACTAGTTTCAAATAGTTCAAAAGATGTAGATTTATCAATCGAGTCCACCGTAAAAGTCTTTACCCCACAGTTGTTCTCATCAAATAAATCGCTAGAAAAAAAGCCGGTGGGGGATAAATCAAAACTAAAATTGCACATTTGCATTTCATGTTGAGCTTTCGACACAGTCAAATTGCTCTAAAAAAACAGAGGAGGAGTGTTTGCCTGGCAAACTGGAGTCTGTAAACCACTGTTCTTCAAACAAGGAGAATAAACAGTGCCACAATATCCACAAGCCACATTAGCTAGAGCCTCACAGTTCTGAACGCTAGAAACCTTGTTTCCTTGGAGGGAAATGTCTAAATTAAACAGTTTTGCGTTTTTTCTTCTAGGGGTGTTGACTCACCTCCTCTTGGGATATTATGTCTTGTTCCCGCTGGTGTTCCTTTGCACCGTGTTCTGGTATCCAAATCTCTGGAAGTGCTGATCGTTGCCCTGCGGCTCCATTTTTCTGATCCTCTCTGATCTTCGGACACCCTCTTCCAGTAAAGGAGGATGTAGTTGATCCGCCTCCTGCCAAAACGAAGTAGTCAGTGGCTACATTGAAGTTTGAATGTTCGTTCTCCTTCAGTGAATCCAGCTTAGGATAAGCTACTCCCTTCTCATAATCATTACGGTCCCGGTTCAGTTTGCTTTCTTTTCTGGATTTTATGCCTGAAATGATCTTGTCAGCTTTAGAAAACACATTTTTACAGTTGGTTGTATTTTGTTCAAATAATAAATCATGGGTAATAAGGGAGTTATGCCTATTTGATTGTACTTAATAAGCAGTTGAAGAAGTTCACATCCTTGTCGGTCATACAATTTCATAAGTTCTTGGTAGAATTGCACATTGTTCTCTATTCCGTTAGGAATTTTGTTTTGTCTCAGACCCTTAGGAATTCTTTTTACCCTGATGCTCTCTATAAAATAAGAGTTTTCAGTCTGTAATTTTCTAATTTTCAAGAGTTTATCCTCATATAAATCAGTAGAATTTTTTAGTGAACCAGTCTCACAGAAGTTACCTTGAGTCATGTAAATAGGTCTCTTCAACCAAACTCCAAAATTAAAGTCAACATCACCGTTGTTGCTCGTCCGGTGGTTCTCTTTATTCCCAGTTGAGGTTGTCGTTTGTTCTTGTCTGGGAATTGTCGTTTGTTCCTGTCTGGGAACCTGGCCAGGTGGAATAGAATAAAAAGGGGTGGGACTCGATTAGTCACCACCACGCTGAAATATAGTATCCACTCTCTAGGAAAGCTGTTTTACTAGTTGTGTGAGTAAACCCACACTGGTGTTTAACTGCTCCAAGGTCATAGAAGGTGCCATAGAGTTCAAATCTGCCCCTTTTACTGAAGACATGTTGTAAACCAAGAACCAAACTCAAACACTAGAACCAAAATTGAAGCAAAAATGTAGTCCAGTGTCACCAAACACGACCAATAAGCAGTTCAGCAATTCACCAAAGATATTTATTAAATGAATATCCAAAATAGTTTTTCAAAGTGGTTTAAGCACTTTCATCAGGAGTACATCAAAGACTTCATCAGAAGCAATGAAACAAATTGTTCAAACATTTTAAGGTGTCCAAAAATTCATCACATGGTAAAAACCTACCAATAAAAACCTGGCCATACATTAATTGATAAATTGATGTCAAATTGGTTTTTAAAATATATTGTGCTACTTTATAAATGTAATATTCTATATGACTGTTATTTCTTTGAGGACCTGCATCCAAAATCCTATTCTCCCGTTATTTCTCAAAAACTCCCTTCCTTCCTGTTTCAACATCATTCCTATCCACTTTCATTTATAACCATCTGTTGATGTTATGTATGTAAGCCTTAACTGCATAGCTCTAAAGTATCCATTCAGTTCAGACAGTCTTAAGCCACTCAGCTTATCCCATTAAACTCTTACTCTCTTCCCCTCCCAAATAAATTCCTTAAGCTGTTCATTATCACTCACCTTTCTTCCTGTTATTAAAAATGTGTGACCTTTGTATAAAACTGAAGGGACTAAAGCATTTTCACTTACTTTCCATATGTTATCCATAATCAAGAGCTTTCAGTTTCTCAGTTTTTTCATTATCGTTTAATATAACCAAAAAGAAGGAAACAGTGTAGAGAACACAGCTGTGCCAAATATTCAAACAACAAGTTCAACACTGTCAGATGTGTAGACGTGCAGAAATAAATTATTGAAGATTCAAGCAGAACACCAGTCCAACATTCTTTAATTAATGCCGGCAGTGCACACAGATCCATAACAGCCATTATGGAATCCTTTTTAATCCATACACCTGAATAAGTTCATCTTATCATACTGTGCCCCAATAAATATGGGTATTGCTGAACCAACTAATTTGTGGATGTGTAGTTTTTACTGCTGTAACTTTATTCATTAATTCTATATCCTGGTAAGACTTGAAACTGTCTCAAAATGTGCCATAACACAGAATTGTCTTTTTCTGGATTTTTCAAATCAAAAGTAATGTAATCTGCAAGTAAAGCTTACATTTGTTGATTACCAAGTGCCCTCTTCTTGGGATTAGAAAAATCCTTGAGTAGAAGCCTCTTCCCCCTTGCCTTGAAGGGACAGGCTGGATGCATACTCAACTAAGCTCCCTGAGGATATTTGGTAAGAAGCTTTCTTGCTCTTTTGGTATGCCTAAGAAGTGGTGGTATTTCTCTGAATGCATTAATAGATATGGATCAATGTGATTTTGTGAAGGGGAGGCAAACATTTGACAACATTAATAGAACAAAGATGATCTAAAGGGGGAAGCGTAATGTAAAAAACACTGGTATTGTTGATGAGTCTTAAAGCAGAGAAAGTATTTGATAGGTGGATTTTATGGGATTTAGACAAATGGTAGCATTTGCATTCCCTGATAGAATAATATGGTTAATTAGGAGAATATGCAAAGCATTTGAAGTAAGAATTAAGGTGGGAGGGTTCCTCTCTGACAACTTGTTTGAAAAGAAAAAAACAGGCAGGGGTGTCCTCTTTCTTATTGGTTTTATATTTAGAGAGACTGGCAATGAAAATAAGGGACATACATTTAAATATATAAATGGTATGGTAATCAAGAAATGTAGGCTTTACTTGAAGATTACATTATTTTTTTATTTGCAAAATCCAGTAAGGGACAATTCAATGTTATGGCACATTTTTAGACAGTTTCAAGTCTTATCAGGATTTAAAATTAATGAATATAAAACAAAAGTTATAGTAAAGTTGTATATCTTTCTATCCATTGACTACTTGTCTTCACCTTGCTTGGGTACAAAGGGGTAGTGGAGTTTTTCTGCAGATAGTCCTGCTCTCTCTCTATCATCCCCTGTCTGCTTCCTATGTTTTTCCTCCTCCTCACTTAAATTCAGACAACTGAAGAGGTTGTACATTCTTGCTGCATCAGACTGCTCATTCACTGCTTATAACCGTAAGGTAGCGTTGATTAACTCCTGGACATCAGGGTATAAAAAGAACGTCCATCTTTAGATGCGTGTTGGCTAGGAATGATGTGAAGACTCTAGAAACTGGGCCAGTCGTGGGCTAATGCATGGCAAGAAGGCCCAAGAATCAGCACTGAAACAGTGATCCACTCTGACATCTACAGTTGTGTTAAGTGGGACACAACTGTATTTTCTTGATATTCTTAGCATACTTCTAAATATTTTATTTCATGAGTGCAGTACATACAAAGTAATTCAGCTTGCATCCATTTGTACATCTAGCTTATTCTAATTTTTTTCTCCAGTCTTTTGCTTCAGTATATATTTGTGATCTTATTATAGCAGCTCACAGTCTAAGGATGAACAACTTAAGTTCATTCAAACTAGGTCTGCTACAAGATAAATTTCTGGCAAGAGTGCAAGTGTTGTGGTCAGTATTCAATTAATAGCAAACTTGATTACAGGCAGTTGTTTGATCTGTGTGTTCGATTATCTGGACTCAAATATTTAAGTTTTTATTGGATTTCCAATTTGTAAAATCACAACAATATTTACAGTCAGAGATGTGTGAGCATAATAAATGAAAACAGTTCAACTAAACTTTACACACAAAAGACAAAACTATTTACAGGAGTGTCCATTAACCATGGAGTCATTCAAGTTGTTATACATTACATTAAATCAAAGATGCAGTTATTCTTGCTTGTCAAGGAGATCTCTAAGTTTTGTCCATGCATTATAGCAAGAGGTAATCCTGGTTGTTCTTGACCTAATTGTAATGATATCCAGGTGGCAGACTTCAATTGCAATATTTATAAATTCTTTGAAGGAGGGTATAAATTCGTTCTTCTAATAACGAGTTATAACAATGTTCGTGTTTCACTGCTGCAGTCATTACACTTGGGTTATCCTGCCGTCAGGCGGTCCCACAGTCGTCCAGAGTTCCAAAGTCTTGGTCCGGCGTTGGTTGCTGTCGCCTCTTCTCTGACGTCAGTGCGCCAGGGGTATACAAGTTGCAGCCAATGCCATTTTCTTCAGTCTTTCTTGCCGCACAGTGCCCGAATTCGAATTTCAGAACCGAAGTCTTCAATAAAGTTAAGTACCCCATTGGGGAAACTTTTTCTTGCCTCAGACCAATGTCAGTAAAAGTAAATAATCGCATTTCTTGTGGGAAGCAAATACCTCATAAGGATTTTCATTCTTACTGTATTCCATGCCTAAGCCCAGACCACAACGTCACCAGTTGTCGGTTTTGTGCTAGATTTAACAAGCGCACTATCAAACATTGGTTTGATTTTGCACGCCATTATTTTGGCCGAAGGTTCAATTATACCATGCCATCGGAACAACCGACGACCGGAATACACAAAAAACGCAAAGACAAAGATAAGGACAGGCATCCGAGGTCCAAAACTGATGAAGCCTCTTCTAGGTCAGTCGCCGGTTCTCAGTGAGGTGCTTTTGCAGCCGCTACCTCAGAGCCACAGGCCACCTCCGACTCCCACGTGGAGATTTCTAGGCCTCTGGAAACTCAAGGTATTGGGCCTACGAAAATTAACCCCTCAAATGTGTCCAGAGCCACTGAGCAGGCATCGGCTTCTGAGGGTGTTTTCAGACCTTCACAGCTTACCATCAAAACAACAACCAAGTCTAAAACTCCTTTAAAGTCAAAGAAACAAGTGCAACATTCAACTGGACAGGCCTCCATGCCTAAAATAAGATGCTCAAAATGGCCGAAGACCTAATTACTCTGATCAGGGGTTCCCATCCCCCTCCTGATAAAAGGCCTAGGCAGGATACAGACTATGATTCCTCTGACCAGGTTTCCATTTCCTCTGATTCCTTTTCAGACCAGGGATACTCTTTACCCCCCCCTATGAGGATTCTGATGCTGAAGAATCAATCCCTTCAGCCTCTCCTCCTGAGGATTACTCTTTTGGGGAAACTTTACATACCATGAGGGAGCATTTCCACTGGGAGAGCCAGGATTATTCAGAATCTAAGAAAAGGCTCAGAGATTTTCTTTTATTGTCTCAGCACAGGCCCCTGGCTATTCTGCCTGTGTTAGATATTGTGGATGATATGTTCTCTGAATCTAGTTTAACCCCTGATTCTTTTCCCCCAGCACCAGTCAAGCCAGATAGGTACTACAGAGTCCCCTGACTCTCTCAAATTTCTTTATAAAAACCATGCTGCTGACCCAGAAACTATTTCTCAGGGTCCCAAAGGGGTAAAGGCTTCCACTGCTAAAAATCCAGTTCCCTCTGACAGGGATTCTAGAGCATTAGATAGATGGGGGAAGAAAGTTTACACTTCTGCAACTTTAGCAGTAAGGGCTTTAAATTGACAGTTCCACATGCTTAAATACCAACAATATTTAATGTCTGTGTTAAAACAGAAAATGCTTACAATCTCAGAAGGTCCTGACTTTAAGGAAATGCAGGATTTATTGCATGCAGTTGAACAAGTGGGAAAACATACTCTGCAATGTGGTTTTGATTCATTAGAGGCTTCTTGTACAGTTACAGGATGTGTGATTCGAAGGCATGCTTGGTTAAAAGAACAAGGTTTACCTGATCATGTTAAGGCAAAATTATTGGATGCTCCTTTACAGCATGATATCTTGTTTGGTGTTAAGGCAGAAGAGGTATTAAAGAAAATGGAGGATAAGGCAAAATCTATGCAAACAGTGAAGGATTTCTTACATTTACAGCCACCTCGATTTAGCAGAAATTGGCCTTCTAAAAATTGGTCCTTTCCAGTGTTAGACAGACCACAAAGAGGCAGATACAGATGCCCAAGAGGCAGATCTCAGCCCCAAGGCTCTTACAGACCACGACAGTAGGGTGCTTCGACAAGTCACAACCTTATAGGAAACAGTCCCAATGACTTCCCCCTTCACATGCCAAGCATTTTCCTTTTGGCAGCTCCCTTAGGGGGAAAACTAGCTCTTTTTTCACAAAATTGGCATATAATCGCCCAAGCCAAATGAGTTCTGGATATTGTGTCTCGAGGTCACAGGTTCCACTTTCACACTCTACCAAGGCCAAAAGGAATGCCAGACCTGCCACAAAATCAATGGGCAGAGGCGCAAAAACAAATTACAGCCCTCATGGACATGAGAGCTATTCAAAAAGTGCCACAACAGGAACAAGGACAAGGATTTTACTCAAGACTTTTCTTGGTCCCCAGAAAGGACAAAGCCTGGAGACCCATTCTGGAACTATCTACTCTAAATCCTTACCTGGATGTTCCGAAATTCAAAATGTTGACATTACAGCAACTTCTTCCCATGCTGGGCAAGAAGGCTTGGCTAGTTACTTTGGACCTCAAAGAGGCATGTCCCAATCAGACAAAATTGCAGAAGATACCTCAGATTCATAGCTGGCACAATGCATTACCAATTCTCTGCACTGCCCTTTGGCTTATCTACTGCGCCCAGGGTCTTCACAAAATGCCTGGCACCAGTAATTGCATTTTGCAGACAAAAAGGAATTCAAATATAACCCTACTTTGACGACTGTCTTATTCAAGCAGAGAGCAAGGACATTCTTCTAAAGCATCTGGCGTTTGTAAAAAGATTGCTAATTTGCCTAGGGTACACAGTAAATGAAAAGAAGTCAAAACTAGTGCCCTCACAAGAGATAATATTCATGGGTAGAAAAAACAAGCACAGTAACAAAAACCACAATCCAGAAAAACACCAGCGCAGGAGTCCAAAGGTGAGATTTACAGAAGATTCCTTTATTCCATATACAACATATGTTCTGGTACCTTGGCAATTCGCCTTCTTGGAACATTTTCCCATCAGAATACATCTTCCTTTTAAATGCTTATCAATTAAGCCATTAACCATTAAATCATCCCACATTTTTACTTAATCATAATACAATTCATTAAATACTAACAAGTTGAATACTTTTACAAATTTTTAATACTTGCATTCTTCCCCAAAATTTAAATATAATTAAATATTTATTTTTTATTTATTATTTTTAGTTATTTATTACTACTGAATATATAAATTTAAACATAATAATGATAATACTAAAAAGAGTGGCAATTTTTTTTTTAATTTATCCAAAATATATCTATGACTTACTTTTATGTCAATAAATAATCATTCAAAATTTTCTAAATACCATACACAATTTCATATCACTAACCCGCTTTCCAAATTCATACCCCTAGGGTATAATGTGTGGTATTCCAAAATCATTGTGTGTTCTAATCTACATAGTGCACTCTTAAAATTGTCTACACAACTGTGGGGTCTAGCCAACACACTAAATAAAAAAACACCTACATTCCCATTATGTACATTAATAAAGTGGGAGGCTACTGGACTGTCCATATTTCCTGTTCTTATATCCCCCAAGTGTTCCAAAATGCGCACTTTCACCTGGTTTGTCCAATGTACCATAAAGGTGTATTACAATTACAACCCAAGATGTATACTACTCCTGAAGACTGACAATCAAATTTTTCAGATGCATAATATTTTTACCATTAATTTTAGATCCATGCATATTTTTGACTCTCACACATACTGAACATCGACCACAATGAAACATCCTTATCAGTAGAATTAATAAGTTTTCTATTTAACAATTCTTTCAAATTTTAATATCTACCATAAAAAATGTGATATATTTAGGGAATAGATGTCCTACATTTGGATCATTACAAACTACATGCCAAAATTCTTTCATAATTTGTTCAACCACAGAAGAAAAATTAGAAAATCTAGATACAAAAAATTATATCTTCTGCTGAACAACTTGGCATGTTGAAATGTTCTTTAAACCCCCCCCCCAAATTCCTGATTCGACATAATCTATCTTTAATATTTAATAATCTGGTGCTATCATATCCTCTAGATGTTAATCTGATGACAGTTTCTTCACAAACCCCTTCCCATAAATCAACCTCAGAAGTATTTCTTAAGATTCTTTTAAATTCTCCCTCTGGTAAGGCCTTAATCAAATGGGAAGGGTGCATGCTGGTAGCATGCCAAAAATTATTTACTGCTAAAGGTTTCCTGAAAGGTTTAAATTGCACAGTATTCTCCCTTCCTATATAGAATTCCACATCCAGAAAGGAAATATTCCATCTGGAATATTGAGCAGTAAATTGTAACCCATGAGTATTAACATTCAAACAAGCCATAAATTGTTCAAACATACATGTTTCACCCTACAAACAAAAATGAGGTCATCAATAAAGCGTTTGTAAAAAACAACATAATTTACAAAAAAATCACACTGAAACATAAATTTCTTTTCAAATTCACCCATATAAATAACAGCATATGTGGGTGCAAAAGCTGCACCCATCGCCGTTCCTTTTCTTTGTAAAAAAAATTCCTTATTCCATACAAAATAATTATGTGTAAGACTAAATTCTAACAAACCTGTTAGAAATGTAGTACGTAGTCCCTCTCCCATCATTCTTTGCATAGCTTCAAGACCCCACCTTTTCCCAATATTGGTATATAAGGATGAAACATCTACTGTAGCCCAATAATAATCCTGTTCCCATTTCAACCCATGTAATGCTAAACATACCTCTTGAGTATTTTTTACATGCGAGACAACTTTGGGTAAATATTCCTTGAAATGAAAGTCTAAAAATGTATTTACCCTTTCCAGATAAGAACCTATACCAGAAATTATAGGCCTACCAGGGGGATTCTCCACATTTTTGTGAATTTTCGGAATGATGTAAAAATATGGATGGCAAGGTTCCATAACTATCAGTTTGTTAATGTCTTTACTAGAGAGAAAACCCAATCTTTCTCCTCTTTCCAATAATTCCATCAGTTCCTCTGAAAATTGCTTAAGAGGATTCTCTTTTAACTTAACATATGTGTCTTCTGCTAATAGGGCATTAACAATTCCTTCATATTTCATGGTATCCATAACTACCCAATTCCCTCCCTTGTCAGCCTGTCTAATGGTTACATTCCCTAAATTAGATCTAAGTTCCTTAAGGGCCAACCATTCCGACTTGTTCAAATTGAATTCCTTATTCATCTTACAAAATTCATCATAACCTTTCTCAATGCTAGAACATACTACAAGTTCAAACGCATTGATAGATAACTAAGATCTAGGAGGTAAAAATGTACTATTGCTGGTAAAATTTGGAACCTCAATCCTACCATAACCCGCTCCAAAAATATCGTCACCACAAGAGACAATATCTTCATTTAAATCATTGGGCAACATTCCATCATATTCATAAACACTCAAATTCATTAATTCATCATCAACTGTTTCATCATTAACATTCTCAATATTTGAAAGACGTTCAGAAAAATACACCTTTAAATTCAGCTTGCGAACAAACTTTTTTACATCCAATATAACATTAGCAAGTTCTGACACCTTGGTTGGTACAAACTTAATACCTTTAGATAAAACGCTAAGCATTTCATCTGACAAAACCATCTTAGAAAGATTTACCACACTCCAATTACTATTCAAGTGCCATCCAAGATATTATTTTCAACATCAACGACATTAGGATTAGGAAGTAAAAATGTGGAATGGTTTAATGGTTAATTGCATAATTGATAAGCATTTAAAAGGAAGATGTATTCTGATGGTAAAATGTTCCAAGAAGGCGAATTGCCGAGGTACCAGAACGTATGTTGTATATGGAATAAAGGAATCTTCTGCAAATCTCACCTTTGGGCTCCTGCGCTGGTGTTTTTCTGGATAATATTCCTAGGTGCCAGCTTAAATACAACAGCCCAGATGGCTTATCTCACGCCAGACAAGCAAAGACAGCTGACTCAGTACTTTCAATTGATGGCAACAAAAACCCAACTCCTTGCAAGAAAAATTCTGCAGGCCTTGGGGTTCATGTCGTCCTGCATACTACTAATACCATATGCCAGACTGCATATGAGGAAATTACAATGATACCTAAAAAGTGCTTGGACTCAACACTGTCGCAGTTTGGAAACAGTAATACCACTTATTCCCTGCCTACAGCAGGAGTTTCGATGGTGGGCACAGGCATGTCACCACAACAAGGGACAGCCCTTCACTTTACCCACAGCCAGGCAAACACTAACAACAGATGCTTTGGATTACGCCTGGGGAGCACACATGGCAGGAAAATGTATTCAGGGCAAGTGGGCCGCAGACCAAATGCATCTTCACATCAATCAAAAAGAGATGCTAGCTGTACAAAATGCCCTAACAGCTTTCAAGGACCTTCTGCATCCAGGACAACTATTACTAAAGACGGACAACACCACAGTTATGTGGTACATAAACAAGCAAGGGGGCACTCATTCCTATCCCCTCTGCAGACAAGCCATGACTTTGTGCAACACAGCACTGACCTATCAAGTTCATCTGCAAGCACAATTCCTGCCAGGAAAGAAAAATACTCTGGCAGACAACTTAAGCAGAAACATTATGGATCCTCATGAGTGGAAATTGAATCCGCAAGTATTCAGCATGATAACGCAAAAATGGGGGTGCCCAGACATTGATCTTTTTGCCTCCCTTCTGAACTGCCAACTACAGAAATTCTGCACAAGGACTTACCACACACAAGCATGGAAAGTGGATGCTCTCTCGTTCAGCTGGAAAACCCTAAAAGTTTATGCCTTCCCACCACTGCCTCTCCTGTCAAAGGTACTCCTAAAAGCCAGACAAGAAAGGCCAAAAATTATCCTGATTGCCCCAGACTGGCCACGCCAACACTGGTACCCAATCTTAAAGAACGTGGCTCAAGGCCCAGCATGGATTTTACCTCAAATTCCTCATCTTCTGACGCAACAAAACAATCAGATCCTTCACAGCCAGCTCAAAACCTTAAACCTGGCTGCATGGCAGATTACTTAGCCAAAGGCAGCCAACACCTCCCTCTAAAGCTGTTATGGATGTCATTTTGGAGGCCAGGAGGCCCAGCACCAGGAAATCCTATTCAGAAAAGTGGAAGAGATTCTGCGCCTGGAACCAGGCTCACAGCTTTGACCCTCTTGTTACAAATATTCCTCAGATATTACAATACTTAGCTGAGATGCTGGACAAAGGCCTATCCTTTTCATCCATTAAGATCCACGCCTCTGCCATCTCAGCTCATTACAAGACGGATCCTCCTATTTTCTCTTATCCATTATTAAAACAGTACCTCAGAGGGGTTAAAAACATAAGACCACCCCGGAGAGCACCAACACCAACTTAGGACCTCAACTTTGTCTTGGAAAAATTAACTTTACTTCCGTTTGAGCCAGCCATTACAGCAGAACTAAAATATGTGTCATGGAAAACTGCTCTGCTTCTGGCAATAACCTCAGCACGAAGAGTCTCACAGTTACAGGCACTAATGGCAGTGGAACCTTTAATCATTTTTCATCAAGACAGGGTTTCTTTAAGAACAAACCCTACATTTATGCCAAAGGTGGTATCCAGTGTGGCTCTTAACCAAACTATTCACTTGCCAACATTTTATCCAAATCCCCAGAGTAAAGGGGAGAGACTTCTGTACTCATTGGACATACACAGGCAGTTACGCTTCTGCTTGGACAAAACAAAAGCATTCAGGAAAACTGAGCAATTGTTTGTAGCATATGCTGCAGGATCACAGGGAAAGGCTATTTCAAAGCAGACCATTTCAAAGTGGATAGGACACTGTATCCATTTCTGCTACATACAGCATGGAAAAACTGTACTAGCAACATTAGGCCACATTCCACCAGGGCAGCAGCCACTTCAACTGCCTACCTTAGAGGAGTACCTACCAAGGATATTTTGGAAGCTGCAACTTGGAGTTCAGTGCACACCTTTACCAAGCATTACCACTTGCCTCTTTACTCTAAATCCAGAGCTGGCTTTGCCACAGCAGTGCTGCAAGGCCTCATAGCCACCCCAAATCCTTTATAGAACCAGCCACCCAACCTCAGCTTTGGGATTCAACCCAAGTGTAATGACTGCAGCAGTGAAACATGATGAACATAGTACAGTTTTGTACCTACCATAAATGTAGATGTTCGAGTGTATTCAGTGCTGCAGTCCAGGTTACCCTCCCTCCATCCCCACTTTCTTAGCTGGGACTTATCTGTACCTTTCTACCCTATACAACCTATGTAGTGTATTTGCTTGTAACTGAAGGGTTTTGTTTTTATTTTTTATGTATATTTTACTAGCAATATGTATTGCCTACATATTTGGGGGCACCTGACATCTGGGGCAAGAAAAACTGAAGAAAATGGCGTTGGCTGCAAATTCTATACCCCTGGCACACTGACGTCATGGAAGAGGCGACAGCAACCAACGCCGGACCAAGACTTTGGAACTCTGGCCGACTGCGAGACTGCCTGATGGCAGGATAACCCAAGTGTAATGACTGCAGCAGTGAATACACTCGAACATCTACATTTATGGTAGGTACAAAACTGTACTTTTCTCACTATAGATAGTATAGGCCACAAAATGCAATATTCCATTTTTTAGCACATATAGGAACAGGAGTGTTAAAAAGGATTAGCGATTTAGATTAAATAAATTTATCTCCAAAAAAGCCCGTAAAAGAGATTAATTTTATTCCAGTAAGGTGTTAAGACAGTACAGTCAAAAAACATGTGTTGCCAATTCGCTTTAAGTTCTTGTTTACATCTCCAGCAAACGTGTTTCTGCTTGAACATTAATTCATTTTTATGTGGTGTGCAGAAAGATCTATGCAAAAATTTCCAAGTAAAGAGATTCAATCTAAGAGGTGAATTTGTATGTTTAGAAAATATTAGAAATAATTTATCTTCTTCACTTGGTCTGTTATTAATTTCAGTAAAATAGTTCCAGTAATTGTAACTTTTTTTCTCTCCTCACAACTGTATATAATTTGCATGAGAGACCCTGTCCTAATGTGTTGTGTTGCATTAAGAATATTAGATATTCAATTAATTTTGGGATATGATCTTTCATCCTTGGTTGCATTAGCTTAATTTCCTCTTCAACATGTCTGCAAGATTGTACATCTAGCCACATCTTTATCTAATTTGTATTTGTTCTTAATATATTCAACAGAATGTAGCTTTTCATCTTTCATTAATTGAAACCAATATAGCAGATTTTTCTCTCTAATTGTTAGTTTCTATCTTTGAGGTGGAAATGTTTTTTTGGATACATGACATAGGACATATAAGGCAGATCCATGCTTTATATACCAAGTTTCAATATATAAAAATTTTAAAAGTGTTTATTTGTAGAACTGAAATAGGAGATCTGGAGTAGGGACTTCATTTGTCAGCAACCTGTGGGTCTTGGATCCGAGCCGGCAACTATTTATGCAGCTATGGATCCTAGCTCCTAGCTCCTAGCTCCTCCCCTCACCCATAATCCCCTGCCAACCCCAAATGACCTCAGATCTAGTTTGCCGCTCTAGTGTGTGTCAGCTGGATTTTGAGCTCCTGGCAATTATTGAGATGTGTTCCCATTTTATCTCTTTAGCCCTTTTTTTCTGTCAGTAATTAGTGTGCGTCTATTAGGCTTCCCTTTAGTCTGTTTTTGTTTATGAAATTTTTAGTGTTACCCTCCCCTCGCTGGTCGTTAGTGTGTGATTGTGTGTGTTTGCGTTTGAGGCCTTGTGTGTTTGTGTAGTGTTTCTTAGTTTTGGGACATGTCAGAGGCCCCAAAGCCTATTTTTTCTAAATGCACCGAGTGTGGCCATAAGCTCTCCCCAGCGGATGGCCACACTTGGTGTGTTCGGTGCCTTGGGGTTGAACACCTGTCCTCGGGATGCACGATTTGTGCAGGGTTCAACCCCAGGGCACTGAAAGAGCAGAGGTCGAAGCTAGTCCTGGCGGGACTTTTGCCCCTGGAGTCAGCTTCGGCCTCTGCTACTCCCGTGGCACCTCCTCAGCCTGTGGTGGTGGCCACTCCTGCACCCCTTCCTCCGGGATTCAAACTCCCACTAAAGTGCCGGAGGACAGGGAGGCCAGGAGGGAGAAACAGAGGGAGAAGCACCACAAGCGGCGGGCCGAGGCCTCCGCTTTGGCCCCCACAGCTAAGCGGGCTTCTCCCTCCACGGCTTCCAGGTCTCCTCCTCCTCGGCTCTGATCACATTGCTTCTCCCCGGGACCGGCGGAGGAGGAGACCCGATCTCCGTCGAGGTCATCGAGGCGGCACTCCAGGCCTGCTTCGGTGGCCTCGTCGAGATCCACTTACAGCTTGATAGAGTGTACCTCAGGACCAATCCATCCTTCCTGCCTAAGGTGGCCTCAGAAACCAATATCAATCAGTCCATTAACCTTCCTGTTTTCTTCCCTAATTATCAAAATAAAGGAGAATACAAGCTGCATTCCTTAGATGTGCACAGGCAGCTGCGTTTCTATATTCATAGGACTGCTGGTCACAGACAATCTGATCAGCTGTTCATTTCCTTTGCCAAATTCAGTTTGGGTAAAGCCGTTTCGAAGGTCACCTTATCACACTGGATTTCCCAATGTATCCTTCTAGCTTATGAGGCTTCTGGGAGGCCCACACCTCAAAGGGTTCGTGCACATTCCACTCGCTCCATATCTACTTCTACTGCATTCAGATCTAGAGTCCCCTTGGATGATATTTGCTCGGCAGCCACTTGGGCCTCATCTCATACCTTTATTAACCACTACAAACTGGACGTCATTTCCAGAGGGAGAGCATCCTTTGGCTCCGCAGTGCTCCGGAACATCCTTCCATGATGGCCGCCCAAGATTCAGGTAGCTGGGGACTCTGTCCCACAGGTTGCTGACAAATGAAGTCCCTACTCCAGATTAAGAAGTTATGTACTCACCATAACATTCCATCTGAGTAGGTGGCTTCATTTGTCTGCAACCATCCCCCCCTCCTTCCCCCTGGCCTTCAGAAGAGTTAGTTGGTGGTATTATTCCTGCCTTTTCCTGTTGGGATACCTTTTTAGGTATATATAGGAGGGCAAACTTGATCTGAGGTCATTTGGGGTTGGCAGGGGATTATGGGTGAGGGGAGAAGCTAGGAGCTCGGATCCATAGCTGTATAAATAGTTGCCGGCTCGGATCCGATATCGGATCCAAGACCCACAGGTTGCAGACAAATGAAGCCACCTACTCAGATGGAATGTTATGGTGAGTACATAACTTCTTATTTATAAAAAGATTTCCTAAAAACTCTTTCCACCTAGCTGTGTGTTAAAAATCTGAAGATGTATTGTTTTTATAATTGATGATAATGAATATAATTCTAGATTTGGTAGCCCTGTATCTCCTGCTGCCCAAACTCTCATATGATGGTTTAAAGCAATCCTTGGTTTATTGGAATACCAGAGAAATCTCAAAATTAGTGTTACATTCTTTAGTACAACTGTGTGTGTGTGTGTGTGTGTGTGTGTGTGTGTGTGTGTGTGTGTGTGTGTGTGTAGGGTAATGTTAGTGGTTGTACAATATATAAGATTTTTGGTAAGATCATTTTGATTATAGATGACCTCTATTCCATCGTGAAGAAAATTTTATTCCATTTGTCTATTAGATTCTTTATATTGTTTATACTATTACTATAATTATAATGTATTATATATTTAATGTTATAACTATTCCTAAATTCATTTTCTTCTGTATGTATTTAATGAATTTGTTTTTGATTCTATTCTATTCTTATTTAATATTTTATAGGTAGGATTTTTGTTTTGTCGTCGCTAAATGTTAAACCAGATTTTCTTTGAAATGCATCTGTTGCTAAGAAAACTGCAGATAGAGAATTATCATTGTCATTTAATGTCAGTAGGATGGCATCAGCAAGCAATTGAATTTTAGAGTTTACATTCTCATTTATGTTAATACTTTTTATATTTGTATTCGATCTAAGAAAATTAGCAAATGGTTCCATAATTAGGGTAAAAAGCAGAGATGAGAGAGGACATCCTTGTTTGGTTCCTTTCAAAATTTATATAGAATCAGAAATAAAAGTACCTATTTAAACATGTGCAAAATTATCATTATAAAGAAGATTAATACGATGTGTGAAGTTACATGAGAAATTATATTCTTCTAAAACCAGCAAGATGTATTTCCAGTTCACTGAGTCAAAAGCACTATTCATAGGTATGGACTAGGTTATTGCCCCTGGAGCCTTTACAAGCCTAGCCCATAGGTTTAGCCTGGCATCGTGCCACCCGACCTTCGTTCCCAGTATCTTTGTCGAGTAGAGCGACTGGAGTGATCCCCGGGGTGAATTTTGTATTTCCCATCCTCTCATCAAGATTTCTCTTGAAGAGGGCCAGTGAGGTGCTCTGTTTGACATGTATGGGAAGTCTGTTCCATAGTATGGGCTGTCTCTGGGTTATGAACTTGTCCCTCCAGCTTATTCTGTTGATTGTGGTAATGAGTTTGAGGACTCTGGAGTGTGTGGTGTGGAGGGATTGGGATTTCTTTAGATGTATCGTTTCTAACAGAGCTGGGTCAGACATGGCTTTGTAAGTCAAGCAGAGATCGCCTCTAAGTAGGCAATATGAGACAGAGAATAGTTGGAGTATTTTAAGTCTGTCCATATAGGACAAGTGTTTAAGGCCTAGGATCTTATTTGTGAGATACTTTTGCTGCCTCTCCAGTTGTTGCAGGTGTCTACTGAGGTACATGCCAAATGGGTCATTGTACTTGATGACTGGCCTAATGAGGGAAGAGTAGAGGGAGACAATGACTTCTTTCTTCCTGGATGCAAAACTCTTAATAATGAAATGTGCCACATAGAAGATCCCGTGGTAGTGGTGCTGTGGTAGCATTGTCGCCTCACAGCAAGACGTTTTCCCGTTCGATTCTCAGCTAGAGCATCTTCTGTGTGGAGGCATGCATGAATGAGCATGCCTTCGTTGAAGGTTGTGCGTCAGGGCTGGTAACTCGGCATGTAAAAATCCACTACCAAACATTAGTGGACCGGAGTTCCACTGTGGCGACCCCTAACCGGGATAAGCCGAAAGACACAACAAGAAGGAGTTTCTGACCACAGTGGCAATGTGGTGGTCAAAAGAGAGGTTGCTGTCAAACTGTGTTCCCAGATCTCTTATAATGCCTTCTGTGTTCAGTGGACTACCATTGATGTGGTAATTGATGGGAACCGGGTTTTTCCCAAAGAGGATGGCTACACATTTTTTGGCATTGAGCTTAATGTTTCTGACACCAGTCGGTCTCAGTGAGGCCTTTCTGTAGGATGTCGGCATCACTTGGGGAGTTAATAATGGCTCCCAACTTGCAATTGTCTGCGAACTTTATCAGCCAGAGTCCCTTTGTGTTGGCCTGGACTTCAGAGAAGTAGATACCAAACAGGAGACGACCCAGGACCGAACCCTGTGGGACACCACTTGTGACTGGTCGACAGTCTGACTTGTAGTCAGTTACTGTCACACTGTGGGTTCTATCTGTGAGCCAGTTTGCAACCCACCTACAGATATAGGGGTTGATGCCAAGCCTAGTGAGTTTTTCTATGATTCCTGAGTGGGAAGTTGTATCAAAGGCTTTGGCCAGATCAAGGTAGGCTGTATAAACCACCTTGCCTTTATCCACAGCTCTGGTGACTGACTCAAATAAGGCGATCAGGTTGAGGAGGCATGATCTACCCTTCACAAAACCAAACTGTGTGAGATGCAGAGGTTGGAGATTCCCTATATCCATGTTTATTAGGTCCATGATGATGCGTTCCATAGTTTTGCATATCAGACTCATCAGGCTAATCGGGCGAGAGTTCCCAGGGTCTGTAGTCGCTCTTCCTTTGTGGAGAGGGATGACTGTAGCAGTACGCCATTTGGTAGGGACAAAGCCTGAGGTGAGGCTGTGATTGAACAGGGCACACTAGTGAGATGCCAGTTCACTCTGTAGTTCATGTAGAACACAACCAGATATATTGTCTGGTCCCATAGAAGCTGTATTCTTGCCTTGGACAGTGCTGTTTTAACCTGTGCATCAGTAATACTTGGGTGCCTGGCAATCTACTGGTATTGTGATTGGTCCTTTGGGGGGGGGGGGTAAAGTTGGCACTGAATCTGTCAGCCAGTATATTGGCAATATCTGTTGGCTTGGTATAGGCGGTACCATTGTGCAGTAGCTCAGAGCAAATCTGTGTATTGCCGTGGAGACTCTTTACATAATTATAGAAGGCCTTGTGGTTGTCTTTACTATCTGCTGCAGTTCTGTCTTCATAGCTAGCTTTAGAGGATTTGATGAGGGATCTCAACTTTTTGTTGAGGCTGATAAGGGAGTTTTTCCAGTCTTGAGACTTCACCTTATTCCACATCAGTTTCCTCCTCCTGTTGTGGAGTTTGTTTATGGCAGGGGACCACCAGATTGGCTTCCTTTTTTTGGAGGAGATCTTGGTTCTATTGGGTATGAGGAGATCCATGCATTTATGTAAATGTTCGTACAGAGTATCGGTGTATAATTCGGTGGTCATGCAACTATTCTCCATTTGCATGGGTGACGTGAAGTTAGCCACCTCTGTTTTTAGGAGCCCAAAGTTAGCTTTGGAGAAGTTTTTCATGGTGGTTACATCTATGGGGTAGGTGGGAGGGATGTGGATTTCCAAGGTGATTAGTTTGTGGTCGGATCTAACTAGGGAGGATCTGACTGTTGGTGTAGAGCAACGGTCGCCCATGTTAGTTATGACCAGGTCAAGGATGTTGCTACCTCTAGTGGGGTTAAGAACGAGCTGGTCCAGGGCATTGGAATTAATGAATTCAAGGAAACTGCAAGTGTATTGGTACATGAGTAGTTTCTCCAGTTAATGGAGGGGTAGTTGAAGTTGCCCAGTATGAGAGTATTAGGTTGGACCCTAATATTCTCCATGATGCTTAGGAACATGGAGTGTGAGTTTTTGGACATGGTTGGGGATCTGTAGCAGGCTACAACCTGAATTGCTGTCTTACTCAATGTTAGCTGCACCTGAAGTATCTCTAATGCGTTATGTTGGGCTACCAGTCTGGAGGTGCTCACATCCTTTATGAATATGGAAACACCACCGCATTTGAAGCTTCAGTCCAAGTTCTGGAGCCGAAAAGTGTTGAATGAGTTATAGCCCGGTAGTGCAGGGGTACTTACTGGTGCCTTGAACCAGGTCTCTGTTACAGCACAAATGTTGACTATCTCCATTTTAAGGAGTGCTTAGAGCAAGTGCATTTGGAGATATAGACTTGTAGCATTGAGCAGCTTGACCCTCAGATTGCATTTGTTTGTAGCTGTCATGGTGGTAATTTGGTCTTTGGAACACCGCCTAAAAAAGCACTATAGGGGTGGCCAGTATCCGGAAGCCCAGGGGGTGACAGATGCAGGCCATCTCTGGCAAAGCATTGAGGTCTGTCGATCGTCATCCCAGGCAGACAGATGCTGGATCCCTTAGAATGACACCAGAAACTTAGCCAGTTGTTAAAATCAATAATTTTCTGCTTGTACTGTGGTATCATTCTGGGTGATGGTAGGAAGCTGCTCAGGGCTAGGTTCATACCCTCCTGGGTGCATAATCTGAGAGCTTCTCCATGTCTCTCTTCATGTAGTCCAGGAAGGTACATCTCGGGTCATTCACACCCACATGTATAATGACAGAGTCATATTTGTACCTGTTGTTGAGGGACCTTAGTGCATGTGTTATGTGGCGGATCCTGGCACCTGACAGGCAGATGACTCTCTTACTTTCTCCTTATTCAACCTAGTGAGTGGAACCTCAGTGTACCTCACTATTGAGTCACCTATGACTAGTGTGTTGGGCATGCTGTTTTGCCTTAGGTTGAGTGGCACACTGTTTAGGAGAGTTATGTGTCTTGTGATTAGTGTTGTGTCTTGGTCGAGTGCTTTTTTGCCTTGGAGGTCTCTGCTGTTTGGGTAGATTTTTATTGAGAGCCTCCGCAAAGGTGTGTGTGTGGTTTGTGTTTTTATGTGAAGGCAGTGCTGGTGTGCGTTCTGGAGGGCTATGGGTTTCATGTGGTGTGGTGCAAGTGTTGACCTTCTCTTCTTGACCAGCTATTCCGGTCTTGGCTGCAGAGTACGTGGCTTCCATTTTGGATATATAAGTGCATCTCTCGCAAGTCTGAATATTGGGAGGTAAGAGGAGAGAGTTGTCAGTATGCATGAGGCAGTTGCTACATTGCCTCAGGATGGCCAAGTTCACCAGGTTAATAGGAGAAAGCACAGGGAACTGACCTTTAGACATGCCTGGAGGGTGAGCATTAATAAGTACTGGAGCTGTTTCCGTGTAGAACATTTAATGCTGGTAGCATTTTTGTGTGCTGCAATAATTGCTACAAGAAGACTGGTAAAGTGCTAGCATAATAAGCTAGTAAAAGTGCAGGAGAGGAGAGAACTAGCAGATCTAATGGAAAAATTGAAGAGCAGACTTTTTGGCACTGCACAGAAGCTTGCAGACAGTCCTGGATACAGCAAATCTGTATCTGGACTAGACTAGTTACAGGAAAGGCAGGAAACAAGTGCAAATGCGGACTTGAGACTCATTAATGTTAAGCTCTCTTTTGTTTTATATGCATAGTCAGTTGTTGTGATTATTATTTTAATATTATCATAAGTATTTCTGTTTAAGATAAAGCCAGTTTGATCTTCGTCAGTCATAGAGGGTAGAATATATTTTAAACTTTTAGCATGAATTGCTGTGAACAATTTATAATCTACATTTAAAAGTGAAATTTGCCTGTAGGAAAAGCATTCATTAGGATCTTTGTCAGTAAAAAATTGTCGAGATAAGGGTATATTTCCAGGAAGGAGGAACTTTAGCTAGGTCCTTGACTATAGAAAAAAAACTTGTGCAGCATGTCTAGGGCTTCTTTGGGTAACATCTTATAACGTTCAGATACAATTCCATCATTACCTGGTGCTTTATTAGGTTTCAGTTTAGAAATTAGAGTTTGAAGTTCAGATATAGAGAGCAGTTTGCCAATTAATTTCGTTTGGTCATCAGTTTAGTTTTTATATTTTTAATAAATATTTTAATTATTTCTTTTGGATCTATTAATATATTATTTTGATTTTATGTGATAGGACTTGCTGACTAATTTTGTTTTTGTGGCTAAATTATGCATAGATTTTGGGTTAATAGAGGAGTTAATCTTAAACTTCTCAAGGTTGAATTTAGTTTTATGGTTTAAGATTTCTAAGAATTTGTTGTTTAGCTTATTAATCTCTTCTGTTATTATTTGTGTCTGATTTCCTAATTTTAATTTATCAAGTTTTTCTTGTATTTCATTTAATTCTTTGTCCCATTGTTTTTTTTTTAATTTGACAACCAATTAGTGACTCCACCAAAAATATATAATTTTAGTGCATCCCATAAATACATTTCTGAACTGTCTTCTATATTATTAGTTTCTGTAAGAAAAGAATTTATTTAATAAAAAAGTCCTTAAATTATTTTAAACAAGTTATATATGGTGGTAATTTTCTGATGTTAACGTTATTAGATTTCAATAACAGCTCAAAGGTAATTGCATTGTGATCTGAAAGTAGACAGGTTAATGTTTTGAATTTGCCTAGTTTATTAGTCAGTTCATTAGAGACATAAACTTTGTCAGTTCTGGGGCTAATGCACTGTGTCATAGTGGGCAGGATCCTTGGTTTGATACTTGCCAGGGACATAATTTGGAAAACGCAGTGGTGCAGCAGTAGCATTGTCACCTCACAGCAAGAGGTTCTCCAGTTCGATTCTTGGCTGAAGTGCCTTCTATATGGAGTCTGCATGTCCTCTCAGCATTCGTGTGGGTTTCCTCCAAGTGCTTCGGTTTCCTCCCACAGTACAAAGGCATGCATTCGGAGTGTTTCTCCCTGAGCCTTCATTGAAAATTGGCTTCATTCCAAGTCAGACTTTCCCGGTAAACAAATGTTAAATAAGTAATAAATGGGAATAATGGATAAAAGTATTGAATTCAGTTCCGAAAATTCATTTATGTCTCTAAGATGAAACAGTGCAGTAAATTTTATAACAGTGCCTTTGCAGATGCCTGTATTCTCTTTTACTTATTGTGTTGATATAACTTGGTGACAATATACAATTAGCCTCCTGCTAGAATGATAACTGCCTTTCAAGTTTTGAATTAATTGTTCTAGATGTTGGTCAACAGTTTTAATTCTTATTTCAGGAATCCAGTACAAGTTAATAATAGGTAATATTCTCATAGAAGTTATAGTTACAGTACAAAGCATACATTTATCTTGATATGTGGCTATAAGATAACAACCTCCCCCTTTTTTGATTGTATTGGGAACTGGATAATATAGTGTCATTTTTAGTATTTAGCCTGTCGGTCTTTTTTTAATAAGTGTGTTTTGTGCAAAAAAAATGAACTGAGAATTAAACAACTTTAGATATCTGTTTAAGCTACCCCTCTTGCATCTATTTGATTCATTGACATTTATAGAAATACAGTTAGTCATTTGTCTTACTGACCAAAAGTATACATGTACCTCTCATAGATGATACACTGTTAGTAAAGAACTGCTTAGTAATCATTGTGTGAACACTGACATTTGAAGGTTTGATTAGACATAAAATAGTTACTATTGTGGACACTTGAAAAGAGCTAAAGAAATATAATTATCAAACATTTGCTTTTAAAATCCCTCTTATTCCCCATTGAGTCTAACACTCCTTGCTTGACTAGCCTAACCATCCAAGCAAACACATTCATCCAATACTGTGACAAAAAAAACCCAGTCTGCTTTACTACAATCAATTGTGATACCATTAACAGAAAATAAAAATGAACCTGTATCCTTTAAAGCATAGTTAATATAGAATAGTAGATTAATTATTTAACATCTTAACTTATTTAACATGTACATTCTCCAGTTTTATGCACTCATTAAGGTGTTAAAGATATGCTTACATCTCATTATTCCTTATCTATGCATAGTTTTGAAATTCATCAGCTAATAGTATAAAATATGAAAAACTTCTGTACAACAATTTAAAAAGTTTTGTGGTGTGTCCCACCATAAACCCAATGTACTTTCAGACCCTTCTATTCCCTCTTTGTAAGATTATATTAAAGTAAATGAATAGTTGTTCAATGTTTAAACAGTATTTCATTATTTGTTTATATTCAGTAGTTTATTACTGTAAATTAAAGCCTCCTATGTTATTTTGTCAAGTGTACAGTTTATTGCTTCTTTTGCTTTATGTATGAGACTTTTGAGTGTATTGACAATATATTCATATCATGTATGTCAAGCCTCTAATAATGAAGCTCTAAACATTATATTTATATTCATTTTACCATTTATTGACACTTCAAATGCTTGCTTTCAAATGTATATACTTATAAAGGTATTTCACAGTATGTGTGACATTATATTTTTTTCCAGTCTTCAATGCCAGTTCGTGTATTTAACTGTAGTTGCAGTGAAATTTGAGCTAATTCAAATTAACCTTCTAAAGCTGCCTGTCAGTCAGAGTCTCTGAACATGAAAAGCTCTATTCTCTTGTTTAGGTGGGAATTCCAACTGAACTCTAGCTGTTTACCAGAGAAGGCTTCATTGTTCTAAGTGAAGTAAAAAAGCTCAAGCTATAGAGAAAAGCGCTTCATATTTAACTACCACAGAAGCACCTCACATAGGGACAA
Source organism: Protopterus annectens (assembly GCF_019279795.1). NCBI lineage: Eukaryota > Metazoa > Chordata > Ceratodontiformes > Protopteridae > Protopterus > Protopterus annectens. The sequence goes on along the minus strand of NC_056737.1, from coordinate 784,774,658 downwards.
CCCATCAGTCACAACAATTTCCATGTCTTTCATATTAAATCTGAACATTACATCTATGAATAGAGACTATTTCAAAGCCATTTAAAACGTCACAATCTCTCCACTGTTAATATCAGAACACACTTCCATAGCAACTGCAGTCACCCCACCCAAACAAGCACATCATAAGTCATTCTGTTAACTAGAACAGTAACATATTATCTAAATCTATGCACTAGGAAGACAGGCAGCTTTTAGGTCTTACTATTAGTTTTAGTGAAACGGCTTTTCTAGTGTTACTGTAGTTTATGATTACATTGAGTTACTTCCACACTTAGATGAAGATGTTTAGCTGTCATTTTTTTAGTATATCATTTAAGTAGCAGTTTTAATTTAACACTGTTAATGTATTTTCCTTTTTATAATAAGAATGCATGAGATGTCACTCAGTGTTTCCCTGTAGTAAGTAACTGTAGTTTATATGAAATAAACAACTTTAAATTCAGATGTGTTATACTGCAGACATTTTCTACATCAAATATAAAGTATGCATTAGTTCTTGAGTAAACAATTCTGTGTGCAACCCTTCAGGTCATATACTCGTATAAATGCTGTATGCTTCATTTAAGGGAAACTAATGATATATTGTCATGCCTTATTAAAAATGATTCTTAATGATCTGTAAATTAGACAAGCATAAGACCGAAAAAAAGGAATTCAGTTACCTTACATTAGTAGACTGTTTGTTGATTTCCTGGTTCCTATTTGTTATAGTTGAGCATGTTGTCATTTCATGTTTTGCTAGTAAATGTCAAGAAGTAAAACTAAGCTTGTTTACATAAAAAGAAAAAATCCTTGACATCTTGTTATTTCCTTTGTAGGTAAAGAAAGGGGAAAAAGAAAGTATTTTATTTTCCCCTTAATTTCTTCTTCTTATATACTGCGGTGGTGGTGCTGTGGTAGCGTTGTCGCCTCACAGTTAGACGTTGCCCATTTGATTCTCAGAGCGTCTTCTGTGTGGCGATATGTGTAAATGGGCGTTCCTTCATTGAAGGTTGTGTGTTAGGCCCGGCAAGCCAGCACTTAAAAATCTACTGCCAATCATTAGCGGACCGGAGTTCCGCAGTGGCAACCCCTAACCGGGAAAAGCCGAAAGACGCAAACAGTTTGTCCTATTTCCATTTCTCTTTTTAAGGTTATAATGGACCAGTCCATATCACCTGTTTGTTCAAAAATGATGTTAGTTTGAAGATATGGAAATGCAAGGTCAGGATCTTCAAAGAATTTAAATTTAACCCCATTAGAAAGGAAAATCTTCAGCCTGGCCAGGAACAGTAAATGTACTACTCTGCTTTTTCTTAAGTTCTTTTATAATGGGAAGGAATTGTTTCCTTTTAGACATCACTGTTGACAAATAGTCATTATCAAAACAAATATTTCCTTCTGCTTTAAGTGGTGACTTAGCCCAGGCAGTTTTGAGTACCAGTTCTTTATCCTGAGATGAATTAAATTTAACCATGATGGACCTAGGTGAAGTACTGGACTTTGATACAGGATTAACCAGAGATCTGTGTGCTCTCTCTCTACCAAAAGAGAGAGCATCGGTCAGATCTAAAGATCTGAAGTAGTTAACTTCATTTGGTCTGCAACCTGGGGGTATCGGATCCGTCCTCTGATCCGAGCAAGCAGCTTTACCTAGCTAAAAGATCCGAGCTCCTAGCGCCTCCCCCTACCCATAACCCCCTGCTACACATCCCCCATCCCCAGATCTAGTTTGCTGTGGCTTGTAGCAGCTTCTAGAGATGAGCTCTTAGGCGTGGGTGAAAAATTTCCAGTTTGATAAAACCTTTTAAAATCGTTTTTTTTTTTCTAAATTTCTTTGGTGTGTGTGTGTGTGTTTTGTTTAGCCCCCTTTATCGAATAATATATTTAGCGTATTTTTTTTGTGTCTCCCCCCCCGGAGTCCATGGCGGCCGAGGACAAACGCACCTTTTCGGCTCGCATGGCCACTCTGAAATCTATTACTAACACATCTATGCGGCTACTTTCCCATGCCACAGAGGGAGTGGCTAGAGCCAGCGGAGCAGGCATCGCTCTGAGGCGCCATGCCTGGCTCTGCCTTTGTGATTTTGCGTAACCCTTCAAGGCATCCTTCACGAACACGCCCTTTGACGGTTCTACTCTCTTTGGCAAGACCGTCCACGACACGCTGGTCTAAAACGAGAAAGATGGGAAGATGCTGTCTGCCGTCTGGATCCACTTCTCTAACCCCCAACAGTCCTTCTCGAGGAACCAGAGGGGACAGAAGAAGATGTGGTTTCGGAAATCACAGCAGTCCCGTCCCGCTTCGGACCCCTCATCCTTCAGAGGCAGAGGAGGACAAGGTGGACGCCGGCCCAGAGGCAGAGGGGGGCCGAGGAATCTCGGGTCTCGAGAACCTTTCTCTGAGAGGCCCGCGCAACAGCCCTGAGAGCTTACCCGACTGTCCCTCTCTGGAGGCAGTCGGGGGGCATCTGTCGGAGCACCTCCAAACTTGGGAGTCCATTACTCAGGATTGGTGGGTGCTCCGAATTATATCCAGAGGTTATTCCATTCCCTTTGAGTCTTCCCCCTCCTTTGAAATGCCTCCCTGATGTCCCACCCGATCAAAGGGAGGCGGCAGCTTCAGAAATTTCGAAGCTATTAGAAAAAAGAGCCAGCCAGCACGTCCCCCCAGGCCAGTCCGGATTGGGAAATGACTCCATGTTCTTTTTAGTGACAAAAAAGATGGGGGACCTGAGGCCTATCCTAGACCTCTCATCTCTAAACCTGTTCATCCCCAAAGAGAAATTCCGGATGGTCACTCTGCAATCTATTCTCCCCTTCCTACGGGAGAACGACTGGATGTGCTCCATAGACCTCAAGGATGCATACTACCACATTGTAATGGACAGACGATCCAGGAGGTTCCTCCGCTTTCGGCTGGGAGCCAGTCACTATCAGTTCAGGGCTCTTCTGTTCGGCCTCACCTCAGCCCCCAGGGTGTTGACCATGGTCATGGCAGTGGTCGCAGCCCACCTGAGACTTCTGAGCATTCGGGTCTTTCCGTACCTGGACGACTGGCTCCTCGCCGCCTCCCATCAGGCATCAGCTCTGTTCTGCCAGGGATTATACCCTGGCTCTTACTCAGCTTCTGGGTATTACTGTAAACCTTCAAAAATCGTTCCTTCATCCTGTGCAGGTTCTGGAATTTATAGGGGCCAAGATAGATACACGCCACTCCAAGGCCTTTCTAACAACAGACAGGTTGCGCAGTTTGTCTCTTCATGTTTTGGCAATTCTCCAATCCCCAGACCCACCTGCGGAATTAGTCCTGAGAGCTTTGGGCTCCATGGCGGCAGCCATCGGTCTATCACCCTTGTGCGACTGCTCATGAGAATTCTTCAGTGGACTCTTCAGGTCCAATGGTCACTTGCACCCCTTGAACACCCCGATTCCCTTGAGCAGGGTTTGCAAGGACTCCCTTCTCTGGTGGCTTCACTCTCAGGAGCTGCGAGAGGGGAGACAGTTTGTCATGCCTCAGCCCCAAGCCACGTTCACCACGGACACTTCTCGCCTCGGGTGGGGGTGGAACGCTATGGGCAGAACTGTCCAAGGCACGTGGACTCCCTCAGAGACCATTCTGCATGTCAATGTTCTGGAGATGAGGGCGGTGCTTCTAGCATTGCAAGCCCTACAAAACCTTCTTCCTCCGGGAACTATTGCAATTCAGACAGACAACATGGCTGTAGTCTGGTACATCAACAAACAGGGAGGAACCAGATCTTATCCCCTTTGCCGAGAGGCTATGAGAGTTTGGGAATGGGCAATCTCCACCAACCGCTTTCTGGTAGCAATGCACATTTTGGGCCGGACCAACATCCTTGCGGACAAGCTAAGTCGCTTGATCCTCACACCGTACGAGTGGTCTCTAAACCCGTTAGTAGCGAAACAAATCTTCCTCAAATGGGGTCTACCTTGCTGCGATCTTTTTGCTTCTCCGTCATATTTTTCGCCCTAATTCCCCCAATAGGGGAGAGCCCCAGAGACGCTGTGGTTCATGCTTGGCCCCACGGTCTCCTTTATGCTTATCCCCCGCTTCCACTCATGATGAAGTTCCTGCAGAAAGCCCATTGGTTGGGGAGCAAGATAATCCTCATAGCCCCATTCTGGCTTCACCAGATCTGGTTCCCTTACCTGCGGTCTCACAGTGTAGATGTCCTTCAAGGATGCATCTGCAGTCATAACAAATGGGTTGTCTTGTCATCAGGCAGCCCTTCGGTCGGCCGGATTCCAAAGTCTGGGTCTGGCTTCGGCTGGTGTCGCACTTCACCCGACGTCATTGCGGCAGTTTTCGGGTATAAAGGCATCAGCCGACGCCATTTTCCTCAGTCTTTCTTGCCGCGTGGCCCCCGAAGCAGAAGCTGTTCGCAAGTGCCGGTCGGTCAGATCCAGAGATTACTTCTACCGAATACTACTTCGAAGACTTCTATAAAGCTAAGTACCCCGTTGGGGACTCTTTCTTGCCTCAGCCAATGTCAGAGAAAGTTAATAACTGTTTATCTTGTGGGAAACAAATACCTCATAAAGATTTCCACTCCTATTGTATACATTGTTTAGGCCCAGACCACGACGTAGCAGCTTGTCTAGCCTGTGCTTCTTTTAACCGGCGGACGCTGAAATGTCGCTCGGACTTTGCTGAACAGATTTTCGGCTCCGATTTTGCCTACATTATGCCGTCGGATCCTCCGACTACGCAAATAACTAAAAAACGCAAAGAAAAGGACCGACACTCGCGGTCCGTGGTTTCGGCTGAAACCACGGCCAAGCAATCCACGACTGTCTCGGTTTCGGCCGATACCGAGCAAGCGGTTCTTTCCTCAGCCGACAACTTGCCTTCTACCGAGGCCTCTTCTTTTCTGGTAGAAACGGCTTCTGAAATCCAGCCTTCTGTTGCGATTTCACGGGATTTATCAGACACCATTCCACTAGATATTTCTACTCCTGCACGTGGAGCTGCTAGGCCTCCTCCAGCTATGTCTATTAAGGCCTTTGCCAGGGCTAAAGCAGCCAAAACTTCAAAGCCAGTGCCTGCCAAGCCCCGCTCTCACAGGCCCAGCTCCAGCTCCCATATGCTTTCTTTGGCACAGGATCTCATCACTTTAATCCGTGGATCCCAGCCTCATCCAGACAGGGCCTCTCCCTCCTCCAGAAAAGAGACCTAGAGCAGAGCCCCCTGAGCCAGTAGCCACAGATGATTCTTCTGATGATTCAGAACATTCTGATCCTCCTGAGGCTTCTTATTCTCCTTACGAAGACTCCGATGCTGAGGAGTCCATCCCTTCAGCCTCTCCTCCTGAGGAATTTTCCTTTGGGGAAACCTTGCATGCTATGAGGGAACAATTCCAGTGGCAGGGCCAAGATTTCTCAGACTCAAGAAAAGGCTTAGGACCTTTCTACACTTACCACAGCATAGGCCTCTAGCTATTCCTCCAGTTCTATCTGTTGTTGATGATGCATTTAATGATGCTTGCACTTCTCCTGACACTTTACCTCTGGCTCCTGCCAAACCAGATAGGTACTACAGGGTCCCGGACACCCATCACCACTTATATAAGGCCCCTTTTGCAGATCCAGAGACTATCTCCCAGGGCCCTAAAGCTGTAGCAGCTACTTCTTCTAAAAACCCCCTCCCCTCTGAAAGGGATTCCAGGTCCTTAGAGATGGGGTAAAAAAGTTTACACCTCTGCTACTTTGTCAGCTAGAGCTTTGAATTGCCAATTTCATATGATTCAATATCAAGAGTTTATGCTTGACCAGTTGACTAAAAAGCTGTCCTCTGAAGAATCTTTAGATAAAAGTATGTTCAAGAAATGTTACATAACATTCAACAGGTTAGTAACCATTCTTTAAAATGTGGCTATGATGCACTGGAGGCTTCCTTTAGATCAGCCATGACGGGCACAGTTATCAGGAGGCATGCATGGTTGAAAGAACAGGCATTACCAGACCATATCAAATCAAAGCTTTTAGATGCACCTATGGACAAGGTCAATTTATTCGGTGCCCCCGCACAGCAGGTTCTCAAAAAGATGGAAGAGAAAGCAAAATCTGTGCAAACCGTGAAAGATTTCTTACGAGTTCAACCTCCAAGGTTTAGCAGGAACTGGCCCTCCAAGAATTGGTCCTTTCCGGAGTCCTCCAAGGCACAAAAAGGCAGGAATAGGCGCTCTAGAGGCAGAAACCAACCCAGAGGTGCCTACAGGGGTCGCCAGTGGCAGGGTAACAACCAACGAGGCACGGACACAGCCACCACCACTACAACTACTCAATCACAGTGACTTGGCGGTGACACCGCCTACCAGGGAACAACTAGAACCACCCTTAGGCGGAAAGTTAACCTTATTTTCAAGAAACTGGCACTGCATTACAAGAGAAAAATGGATTTTGAAAACTATAGACCAAGGTTACAGGTTCCATTTCCATACTCTACCAGGAAAGAGAGGAATGCCAAACCTACCACCTACTCAAAGGGCAGAAGCTCTAAAACAAATATCTCAATTATTAAGAATGAGAGCTGTCTGGAAAAGGTACCATCTATGGAGCAAGGGAAGGGATTTTACACCAGGCTCTTCCTGGTACCAAGAAAAGGAAACAAATGGAGGCCTATTCTAGATCTGTCCGCTCTAAACACATTTCTCATTGTTCCAAAATTCAAAATGCTGACTCTACAGCAGCTTCTTCCCATGCTGGGCAAGGAGTCTTGGCTGGTAACTCTAGATCTCAAGGAGGCATACCTGCACGTCCCCATAAGACCAATTTGCAGAAGATACCTCAGATTTCTTGCAGGATCAGAGCATTATCAATTCTCAGCATTTCCCTTTGGCGTATCTACTGCGCCCAGAGTATTCACGAAATGCCTGGCATCAGTAATCGCTCATTGCAGACTTCAGGGGATTCAAATCTATCCCTACCTGGACGACTGCCTGATACAAGCGGACAACAAAAACAAATTAACAGAAGACTTACAAAGAGTCATCTACCTGCTACAAGCCCTGGGATACACAGTCAATTCAAAAAAGTCAAGGCTGATTCCATCCCAAATAATAACCTTTCTGGGTGCAGAACTGGACACATCAAAACAAATGGCATTTCTAACTGCAGAAAAGAAAGAACAACTTCCTCTCTACTTTTTGGCATTAACAAAACACAGCCATCTAACTGCAAGAAAAGTGTTACAAGCTCTAGGCTTCATGGCATCCTGCATAATTCTGGTCCCTCATGCCAGGCTTCATATGAGAAAGCTACAGTGGTACCTAAAGAATTTGTGGTCTCAGCACAAGCACAGCCTGGAAGCCAAAATTCCAATGATCCCATGCCTGAAACAAGAGTTCTTATGGTGGGCACAGGCCTGTCAATCAAACACAGGACTGCCCTTCAGCAAAAGTCATCCAAGACAAACTATCACGACAGATGCCTCAGACCTCGGTTGGGGGGCACACATGATGGACAAGTGCATTCAAGGCCTATGGACTCAAGACCAACTGCATCTGCACATAAATCTAAAAGAAATGATGGCAGTAAAATTAGCAATCCAGGCATTCAGACCTCTTCTCCACGAAGGCCAGCTGTTGATAAGGACAGACAACACCACAGTTATGTGGTACATCAACAAACCGGGAGGCACACACTCATACCCACTGTGCCGGCTGGCACTAGACCTATGAGATGTGGCTCTGGGTTACAACCTTCAGTTACAGGCAATTTATGTTCCAGGGAAGGAAAACATTCTAGCAGACATATTAAGCAGAACTATAACAGATGCCCACGAATGGATGCTGCATCCGGACATCTTCAAAGCCATCACAAGAAAATGGGGATTATCACAAATAGACTTGTTTGCATCCCCATACAATCACCAGTTGAAGAAATTCTGCACAAGGACTTACCACCCACTTGCTTGGAAGGTGGACTCCCTATCCTTCAGTTGGAAAAGCATGACAGCATATGCATTCCCACCACTTCCTTTGATGCACAAGGTGCTTCTCAAGATCAAAGAGGAACGTCCGAGGATCATTCTGATAGCCCCAGACTGGCCAAGACAACATTGGTACCCACTTCTGAGGAGCATGTCCAGGGAACAAATATGGAAACTTCCACTGATCCCATTACTGCTGACACAGAGCAACTACAACATTCTGCATCCAAGCCTAAAAACTCTGCAACTAACTGCCTGGAACATTACATGACAGAAATTAACCCTAATTTATCCCAAAGGGTTAAGGACATAATCCTGGAGGCTCGTAGACCTTCAACAAGAAAGAATTATGCAGCAAAATGGAAAAGATATCTCATCTGGAGTGCTGCAAAAGGGCAAGATGTGACACGGGTGAACATAGCCAACATCCTGGAGTACTTGGCTGAGCTCTACCACACAGGCCTGTCCTATTCCTCCATCAAGATACATGCATCAGCTATTTCAGCACAATACAGCTTGGATCCTCCTGTCTTCTCGCATCCTCTGCTCAGACAGTTTCTGAGGGAATTAAAATGTAAAACCTCCCAGGAAACCTCCATTGCCAGCATGGGACTTGAACTTTGTGCTAGAAAAACTGACTCTGCCTCCTTTCGAGCCAGCAGCTACAGCAGACTTGCAATACTTATCCTGGAAGACTGCCTTCCTGCTGGCAATAACTTCAGCAAGAAGGGTCTCTGAACTACAAGCATTAATGGCAGTACAACCCTTCCTGATCTTCCATCAAGATAGTGTCCATGAGAACAAATCCTACATTTATGCCTAAGGTGGTATCCAGAGTCTCTTTAAATCAGGCTATCCACCTTCCTACCTTCTACCCCAAACCACAGAACAGGGGAGAAAAACTCTTACATACCTTGGATGTACACAGGCAATTACGCTACTACCTGGACAGGACAAAAAACAATAGAAAAACTGACCAGCTTCTGGTAGCTTATGCAACAGGAAAAGAAGGAAAACCAATTTCTAAACAGACAATCTCCAAATGGATAGGAAATTGCATTAGACTTTGTTACTCCTACCATGGAAAGAAAACTCCAGAGAACATCAGGCCTCACTCCACAAGGGCCACAGCCACTACCACAGCTTTCTTACGAGGAGTGGCTACCAAGGACATTATAGAGGCTGCTACTTGGACCTCCGTGCATACATTTGCCAAGCATTATAACTTACCCTATATTCTAGATCCCGTGCGGCTTTGCCACTGCTGTTTTGCAAGGGATCCTGACTACACCATAATCTATTCTCATTTCCTCCTCCCTTAGTTTAGCTATGGTATTCTACCCATTTGTTATGACTGCAGATGCATCCTTGAAGGACATAGTACAGTTTTGTACCTACCATAAATGTAGATGTCCGAGAGGAATGCATCTGCAGTCGGGATTACCCACCCTCCTTCCCCTCTGAGGTACTCCTAGGGTACTTACCAATCTTCAGCTAGCTTGGGGGGGATCTATTATGGTGTATTTGTTTGTATATATGTACATACATGTTTACTTTGTGTGTTTGCTCTCTACTATTTGGAAACTTTGGCATTTATCCAAATTTAGCCTACCAAGAGGGCACCTGGCATCTGGGGCAAGAAACACTGAGGAAAATGGCGTCGGCTGATGCCTTTATACCCGAAAACTGCCGCAATGACGTTGGGTGAAGTGCGACACCAGCCGAAGCCAGACCCAGACTTTGGAATCCGGCCGACCGAAGGGCTGCCTGATGACAGGACAACCCATTTGTTATGACTGCAGATGCATTCCTCTCGGACATCTACATTTATGGTAGGTACAAAACTGTACTTTCCTCCTTGGATCTTGGATCCCATTCCGGATCTAATTTCTCATCCTGCAGGATCACAACCCCCAAACCTGGGTGACCTCAAGCTCACGGCTTGGTTGATCCAGTTCCGCTGATAGCAAGGACTCCCGGTATCTCGTCACCAGTGAAAGCTATTCTGGTAGCAGCACACAAACCTTCTGCCAGAAAAATCTACAGTAGTAAATGGAAACGTTTTTCCATCTGGGCCAAAGACAGGGGCTTAGACCCCTTTACTGTCCCTATTCCGATGATTCTTGATTTTCTGTCCCATGTCTTTCATCAGGGAGCCAGTGCATCTACGGTTAAAGTACAGTTGGCAGCCATCTCTCATTTTCATGTTGGGGATGATGTAGGATCACTGGCTTCCACCAGGATTTGCAAAACTTTTTTAAAAGGCACCTTTCTGTTAAAACCGCCAGTTAAGTCTGCAGTCCCACCATGGGACTTAACATTGGTCCTATAGGTTTTGACGGGGCCCTCCTTTCGAACCGGCTGCTTCTGCTCAGTTGAAATTTTTATCTTTGAAAACAGCCTTCCTGATTGCAGTAACTTCAGCCAAGAGAGTGTCTGAGCTTCAGGCCCTCTATATGAAACCCCCTTACCTAATATTTCATAAGGACAGAGTTTCTCGCAGGACTAATCCTTCCTTCCTCCCTAAAGTAGCCTCTGGGTCGAATATTAATCAATCTATTAATCTGCCAGTGTTTTTCCCCAGTTTCCAGAACAAAGGGGAATACACATTACAAAAATTGGATGTACATAGACAACTGCGTTTTTATTTGCACAGGACAGCAACCAACCGCAAATCTGATCAATTGTTTGTGTCCTTTGCCAAGTCTTCTCTAGGCAAACCTATTACCAAAGTTATTTTAGCCAACTGGATTTCACAATGCATCATTCAGGCCTGTTTAGCTTCAAACAAACCGGTACCTGTGGGAATCCATGCTCATTCAACCAGATCCATAGCTACCTCTGCAGCGTTCTGGTCTAGAGTCCCTATAGACGACATATGTTCAGCAGCTACTTGGTCCTCCTCTCATACATTCATTTCTCATTATAAATTGGATATGATATCCAGGAATAGGGCTTCCTTTGGCTCTGCGGTGCTCCGGAATATTCTTCCTTGAGGGCCGCCCAAGGTTTCTAGGTAGCTTTGGACTCTGTCCCACAGGTTGCAGACCAAATAAAGTTAACTACTTCAGATAAAGAAGTTATGTACTCACCATAACGTTTTATCTGAGTAGGTAACTTCATTTGTCTGCAACCAACCCCCCCTCCATTCCCCCTAACCAGTTTTGTGCTTCTTAACCATGGGATAGGATTGCTCATGCTGTTAGGCAGTAGGTTACTGGTCTCCTTCGAGGGTCTTGTGGAGTCTTTATAGGCAAACTCGATCTGAGGATGGGGAATGTGTAGCAGGGGATTATGGGTAGGGGGAGGAGCTAGGAGCTCGGATCTTTTAGCTTGGTAAAGCTGCCGGCTCAGATCCGAGGACGGATCTGATAACCCCACAGGTTGCCGACAAATGAAGTTACCTACTCAGATGGAACGTTATGGTGAGTACATAACTTTTTTTTTAGGGAGCCAGGTAGACATGAAATTAACCATATTGTTACCTTCTGTTCCATCTGGTAGACCAAAAATATGAATGTTGTTCCTACGGGACCTGTTCTCAAGGTATCTATTTTTGTTAGTAAAGAGTTGTTCTGTTTTAACAGAAATTTGATGATGTTCTCGTCACTTAGTCTTCCATATCATTCAAGGAGTCTTCATTGCTGGAAGTCTGGTTTAACTGTAACTGCAGAGCTTCATTAATTTGTTCCATTTGTTTGGAACAGGTTTTCTAAGTCATCTGTTTTGGTGTTTGGTCTATCTATTGATTATTAGTCAGTAATGACTGAAGCATTTTCTTGAGATGATGCCTTTGTATAACTCATGGTGCTGCAAGATACAGTGAAGAAATTTTCTCTCGCAGACTTTGACAGGAAAATAGTTGAACTTGAAGAAATTCTTTTTATATATATATATATATAATCCTTTAGGACACCAACGTTTATTGTAATTCACTTAATTGAGTTTAGAATTATTTAGAAATAAAATTGACCTGTCAGAAATATATGTAGTAACAGAGCAGGGTCTATATTATAACCGTGAAAGCCCGTTTAAGCGAATACGTAAACTTCGACACATATTGTGCGAACCGCAAATACACCGAACGCCCTAAACTGCGAAATTCAAAATCTTGAATCGCCATAGTTGGCTCTTCTGCGGTATAGCTCTGTAAGGTAAGTGTGCGATAGTTACGGACCTTAGGGTTAGGGTGCGGGTTAAGGTAAGTGCATAGATAGTAATGTATGTAAGGTTTAGTGTAGGGTTAGAAGTAGGGTTTTGTTAAGTGTATGTGTGTGGATTATTTATTTTGTTTGGGTATAGCTCATTAAGGTAAGTGTGCGATAGCTACGGACCTTAGGGTTAGGGTACGGGTTAAGGTAAGTGCATACATGGTAGTATATGCAAGCTTTACTTTAGGGTTAGAAGTAGGGTTTCGGTTAGTGTATGTATGTGGCTTACTTATTTTGTTTGGGTGGGTAGTATGTAGCGGGCGGTGGGGTTGGCCAACTGTGACGATTCGAGATTTTGAATTTCGCAGTTTAGGGCGTTCGGTGTATTCGCTGTTCGCGCAGTGTGTGTCTATGTTTACATATTTACTGAAACTGGCTTTCGCAGTTATGATATAGACCCACAGAGCAGAAGAAAAGTGCTGCTATCCTAATCTCATCCTGGCCACACACCCCCGACTCTGTAATTCTTAAAGGTTCTGTTAGTTATTTTTTTATGCTCCTGATCTGAAAATAATTTTTTTTCCTCTTTTGATCAGTTTACATTCACAGATGTTTGCTTTTGATATTTGTTAATTTTGATTTTATTTTCAAAATTTTGTGCATCAGTATTTGTAAAGGTCAAAATTAGCTTACGTAAACCCCTCTGGTCATGTACTTAACTTTTTAGTTTTAAGCATTTCTTCCTCAGTCTTATTATTTTAGTGCAATATTTCAATTCATTTACCACTGAAAACATCATGTCCTTAATTTCAGACTCTAATGCCTTCATTTCACTGACTAGTCAACCATTTTGGCACTCATCAAACACAAAATATGCAAAAATTCATTGATACATTTTAAACTGGTTCCTATTAGAACGACAAAAATGCATTTTGTCGAATGCGTTTTCATTGACACCTAAAGAGCAAACAGGCAAAACAGCGAAGTGGCTGTTCAGAGAATTCTTTCCCTGTTCTGCAGTGTAGTGTGGTCCTTTGTCCGGTATAGCTTCCGAGCGTAAATGTGCAACAGTTACTGACCTTAGGGTTAGGGTGCAGGTTAAGGGAAGTGCATATGTATGAAATTGTTTACTGGGGTTTTTTTGCGTTAGATGTACAGTTTATTTAAGTGCATATGTGTTTTAAGCTATTTGGGGGGTAGAATTAGGGTTAAGGTAAGTGTGTATGTGTTTGGAACTGTTTACGTAAATGTGCAATAGTTACTGACCTTAGGGTTAGGGTGCGGGTTAAGGTAAGTGCATATGTTTTAAAATGTTTACTTTTTTGTTTTGCGTTAGATGTATGGTTGAGTTACGTGCATATGTGTTTTCAGCTGTTTACTTTTGTTGGGGAGTAGAATTACAGTTAAGGTACGTGTGTATGTGTTTGGAAGTGTTTACTGTTTTTTTATTTATTTTTTGGTTGGACCAGCGATTTCTTTTCCTAGGAAAGAAATTGCTGTTCTGAGGTGTCGGCATTTTCAGCTTTCGCTAAAAAGGGTAGATGAAACATCGTTCGCTGTTTCAATATAGACCCTTTTAAACCTGTTTGCTTTCCATCTTTTAGTTAAATCACTATCTTCCCCTAGAAGTGGATATGCTGGTTGTTTATCAACTCTTACAGTTCTCATAGGTAACTCGTGATCTAAGTATTGTAATATTTATCTGAAAGGATTTGTATCATCTTTTTTTTCCTGAGGAATAACAGATGAACCTGAAGTGATAGAATGTCAGCTTTAGTATCTGGAAACATGAACAAGTTACTGGCAGCTAATTTTATCGTTCTGTGTGCAGGTTTCTTTTTTGAACTGTCACTGTATTTTCATTTCATTCATCATACTGAATTGTAGACATTGCATGTACTATTCCAGCAGCCATCTTAAGTTTTACCACATCACAAAACTGAAATATTCAAAATAATAGACCAAACTACTAGTCTAGGAAAATGTTTATTCCCTACTGCTTCAACAAAAATGTGTTTTAGGGGAACCAAAAGCAAGCAATACAAAGATCATTCCTTTTTAAATCTCCTAACTTTACGTAAGTAATGTGACATACATATTGGAATTTAATACAAATTCTAATATTTTATTATATTAGCGCAAATACACTTGAACAAATACACAGAGGACCACATAATGTTAAATTAAACACTGCCAATATAAATTTTAATTCAGTTCTGTAGTGGATGCAGAATTGTTTGTTATTACTTTAGCTTTCATCTCATTTAAAGCATGTTTAATGCTCCCCAACCCTAGTAGGTAAAGTGATCCCAGGAAAACGCAATTAAAATCTTTTCATTTCCCATTGTGTGCCTGAAGGTGCATCTAGTGACTGTCGAATCACATCCTGTTCATGTGTGTTTGAAAGTCATGAGATTTTCCTGTGACCTCAGATGATTTCGGAGCCTTTTTGGAAATTTTGAGGAATTAGTCCCTATTGTCTGTAAGACAGATTATTGCATAGAAACTTTGTCTTTCAGGGGGGATAGCATGGAATATTAGTTCTTGATTACCAAAGTATGTGGGTATAATGGTGTATGTTTTCCTTGTGAGCAAAGGGCTGCTTTGAATGTGGAAAAACTGACTCATCATTCTTAGAGCAGATGCCATGTTTGCAGTTTGGGCATTCCATAAGTGAAATTATTTGTTCCCTTCAATTGTGCCTACATCTGCTCCAAGGCCTCAAAGGAACAACTAAGAATTTGGCTGGCATCCCGCCCCTACACACACATTTTGTAGTTGCCTTATGCAGCACTCCTTGTTGCAGATTTCCTTTGTGATCCCCTTTTGTTAGTGTTTGCATTACATTGTTGCTGTTTGTTTGGTCTTCGCCATATGGCTTTTGGTTCATTAACAGCGTTGTTTGTTATTAATATAAGTTTGTATTCAGTGAGTGTACTGCCAGCAAAAGGTCAAATAACTTAATTCAGCAAATGGATATATTTAATGATCATGTATGCAACAGTGTAATCACTAGTATTTATTAATCCACTTTGTAACAGTATTTATTCAGCAGCATTTTGGGACCTTAAATGAGAATGGGTACACATGTGTAAACCCATTTGATGTTAGCTGGGTAGTACACGGGGGAAGCTCGGGTAAAAAGTGCAGCTTGGGGTCAAAACACTGTCCGCAAACATTAGGTTTGGTTTGTGCCACAGGAGTGATCTGCTTACAGTTTTCAACATTGGTGAAACTGTTTGCTCATCTTTCCATTAACTGCCAGGGAACATGTCCATTTCATATAGTCAAATGTCTCATGCTTCTATCAGTACTAGCACTGACAGCTGAAGTATGCGCTTATGTCATCATTGAACTAAAATGCTTTTATTTTTTGATATTTTTGTTTTTACATATGATCTTAGCAGTGTTTTCCTGTCATTAACAAGCTCTTTAGAAACAAGTCTTGTCAGTAAAGAATTCTCTGTTTCAGTCATTCCCCTTTAATTGGATTACCTCAGATCTAACCAGCCATTTCCATAGTCTTTGCTGCCCCTTTGACAGCCTACACAGATCTTTAAAATTAGAAAAAAGCTGTCTGAAATACTTTTCATTACTAACAAACAGTAAATGGTTCCAGCTTGAAAATGACCTTTGGAAAGCTTGTTGCTCATAAGTGCTTGTATTTCTTTGGACAAACTAAAGAGCACCAACAACTTTGCTTCATTGAAGCTGGATCTTGATGTTGTGCCCAGTGCAGATGGCTTTCAGCGCAATTGTTTGCATTTAAAACTGCTTAAAGTACTTATTGCAAGTTTTGCTTAACTAAGGAAGAACCTGAGCATAATTTGGAGTTTTGTCAGTGTAAGCTACTAGTTTAGCCAAAAAAAAAAGTAGTTGGAAAAAAAAGTGATCGAACAAGCGAGTCTGTGACCAAGACTTGGTAGTGTGAGGTTATGGAAGAAAGTCTACTTGAGTACTCTGTTGTGTCTCTTATCTAAGAAATATGTAATGTTATTCCTGTAGTCATGAATTTAACACAAGTATGTCTAATGCAACTTTTAACTTCTAGTACTTGTTTTTGTATGAATGTATAACCAAATACTTCTATTGCACTTCTTAGGTAGCCTTAGATGAAACCTTTATGCTCATTGTCAGGACACTTGCAGCTTGCTTGGGTGCCTTTGGAAGTTTCATTTAGCATGTTACAGGAGAATAAAAGAGTACCACAGTAGTGGAGTCCAGAACAGATGCAAAGACACCTGATTTCAGGGAAGATGTAAAAGCTCAGTTTGAAGAAGTAGGTTCTTACTGCATAATAAAGTGGTATACTGTAGGCCGTTACATAGGCATACAGGAAGAATAGATGCAGGCAAGAGAATCCTACAATTGAAATGAAAATTCAGGAAGTCTAAAGTTACTTGTTTTGTAAAACTTCATTAAAAAAACTTTAATGTAGTGTATGTTGTGGAGCATGAATATATGCATGTTAGTATACCGTTTTATGTAGGAAGAGTGTTTGTACCCCCCCCCCTTCCTAATCAAATATTTTATATCTCCAGGTACAATAGCTAAGCTGGGTTTAAGTTTGCATTTTTAAATCTTCTCTACATATTGTGGTGATGTGCTTTTACTTGGTGGTTTATTTTCTGAGATTGTCATGGCTTGGAAAAGGAGCAAGTTTTTTATTTGTTTATTTTTTTGTCCGAGTGTCAAAGAAGCAGAATAAAAATAATAAAGTAAGAAGACAGAGTGGCAAAGTCCCACAATGGGGAGTGCAAAGGGCTGAAATATCACAGTGAGTACACATTCTGTTTGCTGAAATGTAATTTCCCCTTGAATACTGCTGGAGCAGTCAATCTGTTACGTACTTAGGCAGGTATTTTTTTGTTTAAATGCAAGGGAATATATTTTGGAGGATTGAGAGTCATAGTGGTGTAGTTAACTTAATTTGTAACACCCATCCTGTCATGGTGGGGTGGGATTTGTAAACTGTCTCCTTTGTGTTTTTAATCTGAAAATTTAAAATTCTAAAACTGAAAATTTGTGTACAGTCTAAATAATTATGTTAAACCTGAAGCTTCTTTTGCCTTGACACTGATCTATGTTACGTTTAGTACTAGCTATGTTAACCTGAACTAAGCCTGAATAATGTTACTTGTTAATGTTAAGTCTGCTACTTTGAGTAATTTGAAAGCTTCTGTATACCTTATAATGCTGCTTGAATTTAACTGTGGAGCTTTTCTCCCTGGGTCTCCACTGAAAATGGATATGCATCCAGTTGGATTTTCCCAGTCAACAAATGTAAAATAAAAAATATAAATAATAAACGCACAGTCAGTTGCAGATCTGAGAGAATGACTGTGAAATGTGGTCTATTGATCCATTCATCAAAATTTCAAAATTTAGAACGAACAGAACATTGAATGTTTGTGGGTAAGATATGTGTGGGTTTAGGAAAGTAATGTGCTTTGGCATTAGGTGGTAGGAGTGTTTGGGCGAGTATAGGTGGGTTAGGGTAGGGTTAAGTGAGGGCATAGTTGCAGTTTACTGGGTGTTTGCCCCTAACCTTGCACCTTACCTTTCAAAAGCAAAGTTAGGGTTAGCAGATATTAGTAAGAGGGGGCTGGGGGGTCTGAGACGGTTTGCATCTGTTATATAGAATCATTGATTTTTACATTGATAATTCATTGCAGACCTGATAAGATATACATATCAAAGATTCTGGCTGTCATGTGCTCTTCACATCTTTGAATTGATCTGGCAGACAGAAGTTCTGAGGTTGAAAGCAGGTAACACCACTGTCATATTGAAATGTAGGAGGGGAAGTGATCACCCAGAATGCAAAGGCAGAAATAAAGCCCAGAGGTCTTTCTCAAGTTGACTATGGTATAAGGTACTCCAGAGGTCGATATGTTTTCCTTCTCACACAAAACAGTCCATGTTTTCTTTCTTTTTTTTTTTTTTCCCCCGAAAGAGGACCTGACATGCATGCATTATAAATTCTTTAATCCACAGACCTTCCCTGTTTTCTAATCTCCCCCTAGTCCCACTAAAAGACAAGACTGAAAAGTTTGACTAAATTGTGGTGCCCCATATTTATGTATGAGAACATTGTTTCTATCATCTGAGAGAGCTGAGCAGAGAAGGGCCTCTGCTTTTTCCTTTCTCTCACATCCTACTTACAAAACAGCAAGAAAACAGGGGTTCATCCAGCCATAAAAAACCTCAAGCAAGGACCATACTACATATTGGGCATACTTTCCGGTAGCGATGCTATGTATTTTTAAGGAAAGCAAGAGGCAGGCTGTTAGGAAATCTTAACTGGCTAAATGGAACAGTTTCCTTTTGATGCAAGCACATGGCATGTGGCTGCATCCATTCAACAAGCACTGGTCTATCTGGCGTTCTTCTTTGACAGGGACCTTTGTTATGCCTCAAATTGCATATTTCTCTTGATGTTCATCGTGCATACAGCTGCAGTAATCACATATGGGTTCTCTGCCGTCAGGCGGTCCCTCGGTCGGCCGAATTCCAAAGTCTAGGTCTGGCGTCGGTTGTTGTCGCTTTCTTTCCTGACGTCAGTGCGACAGGAGTATATAAGACACAGCCGACGCCATATTCTTCAGTCTTTTTTGCCGCGCGGTGCCCGAAGCAGAAGCAGTTCGCGAGTGCCAGTCGGCCAGCTCCTGAATTTACGAAAAATTGGAAACCGAAGTCTTCTTTAAAGCTAAGTACCCCGTTGGGGAAACTTTTCTTGCCTCAAGACTGATGTCAGACAAAGTTAACAATTGTATTTCTTGTGGGAAGCAAATACCGCATAAGGATTTCCATTCCCTCTGCATACCTTGTTTAGGCCCAGACCACGACGTCTCGGGCTGTCGCTTTTGTGCTACTTTCAATAAACGCACTATTAAGCGTCGGGCGGAGTTCGCCCAACATTATTTTGGTAAAGCCTTTGATTATAAAATGTCGTCGGAGACTACGACTACCGTTTTGTCCAAAAAACGCAAGGACAAGAACCGACACGTGAGGTCCGTGGTCTCCACCGACACCATGCCAAAACCGGCTGCACGTGGTCCGGTTCTCAGCGAGACGCCTTTACAGTCCCTGACTACCGACGACACTTCTTTGGCGGTGTCTTCTGTACCCGAGACTGCAGGTGCCTTGGCCCTTACTCAGACTACAACCACCGAAGCCACTGTGAGTGTTGAGTCTCCTAATGTGGACAGGTCCACTTCCACCCAGGGTATCTTTAGGCCCTCATCTTCCTTTTCCATTAAGGCCTTTACTAAGTCCAAATCAGACATGCATCCCAAGAGGCCTGTTTCTCAGGGCCCATCCCCAGGCCCCATGCCTAAAAAGCAGATGCTTAAAATGGCTGAGGATTTAATTACCCTTATCAGGGGTTCCCAACCCCCTCCAGACAAGAGACCCAGAGTGGAGGAAGATTCTCCCTCTTCTGAACAGGGCTCCATTTTCTCAGAACATTCTGATGTAGAGGAGCACTCGTACACCCCTTATGAAGATTCGGATGCAGAACAGTCCATTCCTTTTGTATCCCCCCCAGAGGATTTCTCTTTTGGGGAAACCTTGCACACCTTGAGGGAGCACTTCCATTGGGAAGGCCAAGACTTTTCTGACTCCAAGAAAAGGCTTAGGGAATTTCTTTTGTTACCTCAACACAGACCACTGGCTATACCTCCTCTCTTGGACATACTTGATGATGTTTACTCGGAGGCTTGTCTTAATCCGGATTCCCTGCCTCCTGCCCCACTCAAACCTGATAGGTACTACAGAGTTCCTAAAACTCACCAATTTCTTTTCAAAAGCCATAATGCTGACCCTGGAACCATTTCTCAAGGCCCCAAGGGAATGAAGGCCTCTACTGCCAAGAATCCACTACCTTCCAAAAGAGAATCTAGATCCTTAGAAAGGTGGGGGAAAAAGGTATACACCTCGGCCACCCTAGCCATGAGGGCCTTAAATTGTCAGTTCCATATGCTTAAATACCAGCAGTTTCTGTTATCTCAATTAAGAAATAAAATGTCTCAACCTGAACAACCAGATTTGAAGGAATTGCAGGATATGATGCATAGTGCAGAACAAGTGGGTAAACACACCTTACAATGTGGCTATGATGCCTTAGAGGCCTCAAGTAGAGCTGCTGTTACAGGATCAGTCATTCGTAGACATGCTTGGCTTAGGGAACAAAGCTTGCCTGATCATGTTAAAGCTAAACTACTAGATGCTCCTTTACAAAAGGATGTACTATTTGGTACTAATGCTGAGGAGATACTACGGAAAATGGAAGAAAAAGCTAAATCTATGCAAACTGTCAAGGCTTTTCTACAGGTACAACCACCTCGTTTTAGCAGAAATTGGCCTTCTAAAAACTGGTCCTTTCCAGCCGTGGACAAGCCCCAAAGAGGTAGATACAGGCGCACAAGGGGCAGAGGACAATCTCAAGGATCATATAGAGGCAGACAATGGCAAACTCCAGCACCAAGAGGTGGCGAAGACAGTGCACAACAGTACAGAAAACAAACCCAATGACTTCCTCCTTTTCATGCCAAGCAAGTCTCAGCTGGCAGCTCCCTTGGGAGGAAAGCTGGCATTATTTACAAGAAATTGGCATATTATCACAACAGACAAATGGATCCTGGACATTATAAACAGAGGCTACAGATTTCATTTTCACACTCTTCCAAAAATGAGAGGCATGCCAAACCTGCCACACAATCAAAGGGCAGAGGCACAAATACAAATTTCAAAACTCATGGACATGAAAGCTATTCAAGAGGTACCTACTCACGAACAAGGTCAAGGTTTTTATTCCAGACTATTTCTGGTACCAAGGAAAGGAACCGACTGAAGACCCATTTTGGACTTATCCATCCTAAATACATTTCTACTCGTACCAAAATTCAAGATGCTCACATTACAGCAGCTTCTTCCCATGCTGGGCAAGGGGTTTTGGCTGGTAACATTGGACCTCAAGGAGGCATACCTGCATGTCCCAATCAGACAAAGCTGCAGAAGATACCTCAGATTTCTTGCAGGTTCAATCCACTATCAATTCTCTGCATTGCCCTTTGGCTTATCTACTGCGTCCAGAGTATTCACGAAATGCCTGGCATCAGTAATCGCCTACTGCAGACTTCAAGGGATACAAATTTACCCTTATTTGGATGACTGCCTGATCCAAGCAGACAGCAGGCACAAACTTCTGGAACATCTGGCTTATGCAATACGGTTACTGAATTCTCTGGGATACACAATCAACAAAGAGAAATCCAGGCTAACACCATCTCAGAAAATAACTTTCCTGGGTGCCAACTTGGACACAAACACCCAGATGGCCTACCTTACGCCAGAAAAACAGGGGCAACTAACTCAGTACTTCAAAATACTAGCAAATTGTACCAGGCTTACTGCAAGGAAAATCCTGCAGGCTCTGGGCTTCATGGCATCTTGCATTCTTTTAATCCCATGTGCAAAGTTGCATATGAGAAAACTTCAATGGTACCTAAAAAAACCTATGGTCTCAGCACAGCCACAATTTGGAAATTGCAAAAGGAATTTCTATGGTGGGCCCAAGCATGTCAAACAAACACAGGTCTCCCATTCTGCAAGCCTCAAGCAAATCAAGTCATCACAACAGACGCCTCAGATTATGCCTGGGGGGCGCACATGATAGACAGGTACATTCAGGGCAAATGGTCCCAAAAGGAAAAGCACCTTCACATCAACCAAAAAGAAATGCTAGCAGTGATAAATGCAATTACAGCATTCAAGGACCTCCTGCATCCAGGACAATTATTGATAAGAACAGACAACACCACAGTAATGTGGTACATAAACAAACAAGGAGGAACACATTCATACCCCCTGTGCAGACTAGCCATGACACTTTGGAACTTGGCTCTGGAATGGCAAATCGAACTTCAAGCACATTACTTGCCAGGTTTGGAAAACACGCTGGCAGACAGTCTAAGCAGAAATATGACCGATCCGCACGAATGGAAGTTGCATCCTCAGGTGTTTACAAAGATAATCCAGGTGTGGGGAAGGCCAGACATAGATCTCTTCGCCTCCCACAGGAATCATCAATTGGAAAAGTTTTGTTCAAGGACCTTCCATCCAAAGGCCTGGAGAGTGGACGCCCTTTCATTTAGTTGGACAGCATGGACAGTGTACGCTTTCCCACCTCTGCCTCTTCTGCCCAAGGTGCTCTTGAAAGCAAGAGCAGACAGACCGAAGATGATACTGATTGCTCCAGACTGGCCAAGACAGCACTGGTACCCACTCCTGAGGAGCCTAACACATACTCCTCCCTGGCTTCTACCTCTAATGCCTCTTCTGCTGACTCAGCACAGCTACAAAACTCTTCACAGTCAGCTGAAAACACTCAATCTCACTGCATGGAAAATTCCTTAACACCACAACAGATCCTACTCCCCAAAGAGGCGCAGGACGTCATTCTGGAGGCCAGAAGGCCATCTACTAGAAAGGCCTACTCCGCAAAATGGAAACGGTTTTGCTCCTGGAATGAGAAAAAAGGCCAGGATCCTAGAAAACTAAATTTGCCTCAGGTATTACAGTATCTAGCTGAGCTGCTGAACAGTGGGATGTCCTTCAAGGATGCATCTGCAGTCCTAACAAATGGGTTGTCCTGGCCTCAGGCAGCCCTTCGGTTGGCCGGATTCCAAAGTCTGGGTCTGGCCTCGGCTGGTGTCGCACTTCACCCGACGTCATAGCTGCAGTTCTTCGGGTATAAAGGCATCAGCCAACGCCATTTTCCTCAGTCTTTCTTGCCGCGTGGTGCCCGAAGCAGAAGCTGTTTGCAAGTGCCGGTCGGTCAGATCCAGAGATTACTACTACCGAAGACTTCTAAAAAGCTAAGTACCCCGTTGGGGACTCTTTCTTGCCTCAGCCGATGTCAGAAAAAGTGAATAACTGTTTAACTTGTGGGAAACAAATACCTCATAAAGACTTCCACTCTTACTGCCTACCTTGTTTAGGCCCAGACCACGACGTAGCAGCTTGTTTAGCCTGTGCTTCCTTCAACCGACGGACGCTTAGACGTCGGTCGGAGTTTGCAGAGGAGTTTTTCGGCTCCGCTTTTGCTTATATCATGCCGTCGGAAACTCCGACTTCACATTTAGCTAAAAAGCATAAGGAAAAGGACCGACACTCGCGGTCCGCGGTTTCGACCGAAACCGCGGTTAAGCCAACCGCGAGTGTCTCGGTTTCGGCTGAAACCGAGTCTGCAGTTCTTCCTTCGGCCGAAAGCATGCCTCCTACTACCGAGGCCTCTTCCAGCATGGCTGAATCTGCTACTGAAATTCCACCTGTTCTTACAGTTTCTCAGGATTTATCAGATACTATTCCCCTAGATGTATCTACTCCTGCACGTGGAGCTGCTAGGCCCCCTGCATCCATGTCAATTAAGGCCTTTGCCAGGGCTAAAGCAGCTAAATCTTCCAGGGCCGTGCCTACTAAAGCCCCCCCTCACAGGCCTAGCTCTAGTACTCAAATGCTTAGTCTAGCAGAGGATCTCATTTCTTTGATCAGGGGATCCCAGTCTCACCCTGATAGGGCCTCTCAACCCCCTCTGGATAAGAGACCTAGAGCAGAGCCTCCAGAGCCAGTTTCTACTGATTACTCCTCAGATGAATCAGAAAATACAAACCCTCCCGAGGGCCCTTATTCTCCATATGAGGACTCTGATGCAGAAGACTCCATTCCTTCTGCCTCTCCTCCAGAGGAATTTTCTTTTGGGGAAACCTTGCATGCTATGAGGGAACAATTTCAATGGCAGGGCCAGGATTTCTCAGACTCTAGGAAAAGGCTTAGGACTTTTTTGCATTTGCCACAGCATAGGCCTTTAGCCATTCCTCCAGTACTTACAGTTGTGGATGATGCATTTAATGATGCTTGTACAGCTCCTGATTCACTCCCTCCGGCCCCTGCTAAGCCCGACAGATACTACAGGGTTCCGGACACACATAATCACTTGTATAAGGCTCCTTTTGCAGATCCTGAAACTATTTCACAGGGCCCCAAGGCTGTAGCAGCTACCTCTGCCAAAACCCCACTCCCCTCTGAAAGGGAATCTAGGGCCTTGGAGAGATGGGGTAAAAAAGTTTATACTTCTGCTACTCTTTCGGCTAGGGCCTTAAACTGTCAATTCCACATGATTCAGTATCAGGAATTTATGTTAGATCAGTTATCTAAAAAACTGTCCTCGCCTGAACCTTTAGACCGAAAGTCTCTTCAGGAAATGGTACATAACATACAGCAGGTCAGTAATCATTCCTTAAAATGCGGCTATGATGCACTGGAGGCTTCCTTTAGATCAGCTATGACTGGTACAGTGATCAGAAGGCATGCATGGTTAAAAGAGCAGTCCTTACCAGACCATGTAAAATCAAAGCTCCTAGATGCTCCCATGGATAAACACAATTTGTTTGGCTCTCCTGCACAGCAAGTGCTGAAGAAGGTGGAAGAGAAAGCAAAATCTGTCCAGACAGTCAAGGATTTCTTACAGGTCCAGCCTCCAAGGTTTAGTAGGAACTGGCCTTCCAAAAATTGGTCCTTTCCAGACACCAACAGAGCACAGAGGCAGGAATAGGTGCACAAGAGGCAGAGGCCAATCCAGAGGTGCCTACAGGGGACGTCAGTGGCAGCCTAACAACCAACGAAGTACTGCTGCAGATCCAGCCACTACCACTTCTACAGGACAATCACAGTGACTTGGCTCTGAAGCCGCCTACCAGGGAACAACTAGAAGCACCCTTAGGCGGAAAGCTAGCCTTATTTTCAGTAAACTGGCATTGCATTACAGGAGACAAATGGATTTTACAGACAATAGACAAAGGTTACAGGTTTCACTTCCATACTCTACCAAGGAAGAGAGGAATGCCAAACCTACCTCCAAATCAAAAGGCAAACGCTCTAGAACAAATAGACAACTTAAAAAGAATGAGAGCTATAGAAAAGGTACCATCTATGGAACAAGGGCAAGGATTTTACTCCAGACTTTTCCTGGTGCCAAGAAAGGAAAATCAATGGAGACCTATTCTCGACCTGTCCGCTCTGAACACATACCTCATTGTCCCAAAATTCAAAATGCTGACTCTACAGCAGCTTCTTCCCATGCTGGGCAAGGAGTCTTGGCTGGTAACTCTAGATCTCAAGGAGGCATACCTGCACGTCCCCATATGACCAAATTGCAGAAGATACCTCAGATTTCTTGCAGGATCAGAGCACTATCAATTCTCAGCATTGCCTTTTGGCTTATCTACTGCGCCCAGAGTATTCACGAAATGCCTGGCATCAGTAATTGCTCATTGCAGGCTTCAGGGAATTCAAATTTACCCTTACCTGAACGACTGCCTGTTACAAGCGGACAACAAAAACAAATTAACAAAAGACTTGAAAAGGGTCATTCATCTACTGCAAGCCCTGGGATACACAGTCAATATAAAAAAGTCAAGGCTGTTGCCATCCCAAAGGATAACTTTCTTGGGTGCAGAACTGGACACATCAAATCAAATGGCATCCCTCACAGCAGAAAAACAGAAGCACCTTCCACTCTACTTCATGGCATTAACAACACAGAACCAGCTTACAGCAAGGAAAGTCCTGCAAGCCCTGGGTTACATGGCATCCTGCATAATATTGATCCCACATGCCAGACTACATATGAGGAAGTTGCAGTGGTACTCAGGAATTTATGGTCTCAGCACAAGCACAGCCTAGAAACCCAAATTCCAATAATTCCATGCCTGAAGCAAGAATTCCGATGGTGGGCTCAGGCCTGTCAATTGAACAAAGGACTGCCCTTCCACAGCCCTCAACCAAGCCAGACTATCACCACAGACGCCTCAGACCTCGGTTGGGGGGCACACATGCTGGACAAGTGCATACAAGGCTTATGGACTCAAGACCAGCTAAACCTACACATAAACCAAAAAGAGATGCTGGCAGTAAAACTGGCAATTCAGGCATTCAAACCGTTTCTACAACAGGGTCAATTGCTGATAAGGACGGACAACACCACAGTTATGTGGTATATCAACAAACAGGGAGGCACACATTCCTATCCTCTATGCCGGATGGCAATGGATCTCTGCAATGTGGCCCTAAGCCTCAACATACAGCTCAAGGCAATATTTGTGCCAGGAAAAGAAAACATACTAGCAGACATCTTAAGCAGGACTACCACGGATGCCCACGAATGGATGCTGCATCCAGACATCTTCAAATCCATCACAAGGAAATGGGGACTACCAGAAATAGACTTATTCGCATCCCCACACAATCACCAATTGAAAAAATTCTGCACAAGGACATACCACCCACTTGCTTGGAAGGTGGACTCCCTATCTTTCAGTTGGGAAAACCTGACAGCATATGCATTCCCACCTCTTCCTTTGATGCACAAGCTGCTATTGAAGATCAAAGAAGACCACCCAAGGATCATCCTGATAGCTCCAGACTGGCCGAGGCAGCACTGGTACCCACTACTGAGGAGTATGTCTCGAGAACTCGCATGGCCTCTACCCCTGGTTCCTTTACTGCTAACACAGAACAACTTCAAAACCCTGCATCCGAACCTGAAAACACTGCAGCTAGCTGCTTGGAACATTGCATAAGACAAAATAACCCAGGTTTATCTCAAAGAGTTAAAGACATTATCTTGGAAGCTCGCAGACCCTCAACAAGAAAAACTTACTCAGCGAAATGGAAAAGATATCTCTTTTGGAGTGCAGCAAAAGGGCAAAATGTAGCACTGGTAAACCTAGCTAACATCCTGGAATACTTAGCAGAGCTTTTCCACAATGGCCTGTCTTACTCTTCCATTAAGATTCATGCGTCAGCTATTTCAGCAGAATACAACATGGATCCTCCAGTCTCCTGTCATCCTCTACTCAGGCAGTTTCTGAGAGGAATCAAAAATGTAAAGCCACCAAGGAAGCCACCATTGCCTACATGGGACTTGAACTTTGTGCTAGAAAAGTTAACACTTCCCCCTTTTGAACCAGCAGCAACAGCAGAATTACAGTACTTATGGAAAACTGCTTTCCTGCTTGCAATCACTTCAGCAAGAAGGGTTTCAGAATTACAGGCATTAATGGCAGTGCAACCCTTCCTTATCTTCCATCAGGATAGAGTGTCCATGAGAACTAATCCTACCTTTATGCCAAAGGTGGTCTCCAGGGTATCTTTAAACCAAGCAATCCACCTACCTACATTCTTCCCCAACCCACAGAACAGGGGAGAAAGACTGCTGCATACCTTGGATGTGCATAGGCAATTGCGCTACTACCTGGACAGAACCAAGAACAATAGAAAAACTGACCAGCTTCTGGTAGCATATGCCACAGGAATGGAAGGAAAAGCAATTTCAAAACAGACAATCTCAAAATGGATAGGAAATTGCATTAGATTGTGTTATTCTTATCATGGAAAGGCAACTCCAGAAAATATCAGACCTCACTCCACAAGGGCTACAGCCACTACTACAGCTTTTTTACGAGGAGTGGCTACAAAAGACATTTTAGAGGCTGCTACGTGGAGCTCCGTGCATACATTTGCCAAGCATTATAATCTACCCTTATACTCCAGATCCCGAGCAGGTTTTGCCACTGCTGTTTTGCAAGGGATCTTAACTACACCATAATCTTGTTAGGGCCTCCTCCCCCAGTTTGGCTATGGTATTCTACCCATTTGTTAGGACTGCATATGCATCCTTGAAGGACATAGTACAGTTTTGTACCTACCATAAATGTAGATGTCCGAGAGGTATGCATCTGCAGTCAGGATACCACCCTCCTTCCCTCTGTGGTACTCCTAGGGTATTTGCCCATCTTGTAGCTAGCTGGGGGAATCTATTATGGTGTATTTGTTTGTATATATGTATATACATGTTTATTTCTAATTGCTCTCTGTTTGGAAACATTTGCATTTATCCAAATTTAGCCTTCCTAGAGGGCATCTGGCCTCTGGGGCAAGAAACACTGAGGAAAATGGCGTCGGCTGATGCCTTTATACCCGAAGAACTGCAGCTATGACGTCGGGTGAAGTGCAACACCAGCCGAGGCCAGACCCAGACTTTGGAATCCGGCCGACCGAAGGGCTGCCTGAGGCCAGGACAACCCATTTGTTAGGACTGCAGATGCATACCTCTCGGACATCTACATTTATGGTAGGTACAAAACTGTACTTTTTCATTTTCCTCCATAAAAATCCATGCCTCAGCCATTTCTGCAGAATTCAACACGGATCCACCGTTATTCTCTCACCCACTTTTAAAACAGTTCCTCAGAGGGGCTAAGAATATAAGACCACCAAGGAAACACCCAGTGCCAGCCTGGGATCTTAATTACATTCTAGAAAAATTAACATTGCCTCCCTTTGAACCAGCTGCCTCAACAGATTTGCAATATTTGTCCTGGAAAACAGCTTTCCTTCTGGCCATTACCTCAGCTTGTAGGGTTTCGGAGCTACAAGCCCTCATGGCTGTGCAGCCCTTTCTCATCTTCCATCAGGACAGGGTTTCCCTTCGAACCAATCCGTCATTTATGCCTAAAGTGGTATCCAGGGTAGCTTTGAATCAAGCCATACACTTACCTACCTTTTACCCCAATCCTCAAAACAAAGGGGAAAGGCTGCTACATTCCTTAAACATCCATAGACAGCTACGTTATTATTTGGACAGAACAAAGCCTTTCAGGAAATCAGAACAACTCTTTGTGTCCTATGCTGTAGGAGCTCAAGGGAAGCCTGTTACCAAACAGACAATTTCAAAATGGATAGGCCACTGCATACGATTTTGTTACTCCGATCATGGGAAATCTGTCCCTACAGGCATCCGATCCCACTCCACCAGGGCCACAGCTACCTCTACAGCCTTCCTCAGAGGAGTTCCTACCAAAGATATTTTGGAGGCGGCCACTTGGAGTTCTGTGGATACCTTCACAAAACACTACCACCTGCCTTTATATTCCAAAACTAGAGCAGGCTTTGCCACTGCTGTGTTGCAGGGCATTCTGGCTCATCCCAGTTCCACCTAGTGCCTACCACCCTGTGCGTAGCTTTGGGATTCTACCCATATGTGATTACTGCAGCTGTATGCACGATGAACATAGTACAGTTTTGTACCTACCATAAATGTAGATGTTCGAGTGCTAATACAGCTGCAGTACAGGTTTCCCTCCCTCCTTCCCCTCTTGGTAAAGGACTAGTGGCTAACACCTCCTCATACAACCTAATTTGGGTTATCCTCCTATGGTGCATTTGCTTGCAACTACTGTTTTTTGATTACATTGCATTGCTTGAATATATTTTTATATATAATTTATGTATTGCCTTCCTTCTGGGGGCACCTGACATCTGGGGCAAGAAAAGACTGAAGAATATGGCGTCGGCTGTGTCTTATATACCCTTGTCGCACTGACGTCAGGAAAGAAAGCGACAACAACCGACGCCGGACCTAGACTTTGGAATTCGGCCGACCGAGGGACCGCCTGATGGCAGAGAACCCATATGTGATTACTGCAGCTGTATTAACACTCGAACATCTACATTTATGGTAGGTACAAAACTGTACTTTTCAGCTTGCTTGCCCCTGGAACTCTTATTGGTATTTAACTCCAACAAACAACCATTTATTAAGGGATTATTTCATCTGAAGCCTTCAAAGAAGCCAGTACCTCTCCTTGGTATCTGAATTTTTGGTGGAAAAAGTCTTTTGTGTGTGTGTGTGTGTGTGTGTGTGTGTGTGTGTGTGTGAAGAAATTAGCACCAGTAAAATTCTTGGAAAACTGTATTTCTGGTTGCAATTACTTTAGCTATTTCAGAAGTTCATACATTAATGTGCAGAGAACCTTCCATGTTTTTTCCAGAGGACCAATCCCTGTTTTATGCACAGAGTGGTCTGAGAACTGAATTGGATTGAAAGAATTTAACATTGTCTTCTTTTCAAAACTCTGATAAAAGGGAGTGAAACTGTTGTACATGATGGATATAGAGAATTGAGATGCGTATTGACAGAACTTCTGTCGGACAAACAGATAGACTCTGTTTCTTTTGTGACAGGTAAACAGGACCAATGTTAAAACAAGCATTTTTAGTGTCTGGTATGTTGAATTTCATCCGTGTTTAATTTTGATGAGCATGGAAAATTCCTACAAGAATAGGTTACAGCACACTCAACATGACCTTTAATTACTGTGAGTGCCTTTTTGGAAATGTTTTAGCTGGAGGATGCGTGAAGTAGCTAACTATACCTCCATACAGATTTTATAGGCATTATAAGCTGGGCCTTCATTCTGCATTAGTATTCTTCCCTCAGTAAAAGATGCTTCTTCAGTGATTCTTGTACAGCTGCATGAGCATCATTACCACAGCTGTAGATGCTTGAGTATAAGGATCATTTCTGCAGTACAGCCTGCCTCATCCCGCCCCTTTCAGAGAGAGCCCCAGTGTTGCTGTTGGGAGGATCCCAAATACTAGCTAGTTTTTGTCTCTTGGGGTGGTACTGCCTGTCTTCGTGATTCACAGTCTCTTTTGGTACATTTGTTGATGACTAGCTTTGTTACCCAAAAAACAACTGAAAGTGGTGCAGACATTTCTTTCTTATATAAAGTATGCCCTACTGATGTCTACTGTGTAAGGAGAGGTCACCTATGTGCATGGAACATCCAAAGCTCTGCGAATCAAGCTATGTTTGATTTGTGTGAAGAAGCCATGTCTGGACAGGGGACATTAAAAGCTCTCCATGTCAGACCATGTCTGAGTGTAGGGAGAGACCATCCTTGGTGCAGGAACATCCAGTGCTCAGGAAATCAGGCTTCATGGTCAGATGTCTGTCTACAGAGTAATTCCTGTGTGTTAAGAATATAGCATCCTTTGTACTTGAACATGTGCCGTTATACTGCGCATACTCTCACAACTGTTCCTTACATGCATATGCAAGTACTAGGCATTAACAAGGCTTTATTTGCTGGAACGCAGAAGTATGTGGAGGCCAGCTGTTTGTAATGCCTCAAAATAGTGTCTGCTCACCTAAAGAGTAATGTCTCCTTTCTTCATCCCGTGGACTGTCATGACTTTTGAGAGATCTGTTTCATAATTGGTACTGAGGTTGACATATTTGGCATTGAATTTTCTTAGAAAGGCCCTCTATCTCTGCTTTGCATAGAGGAATCAAACCTATGCAACATAAGGCACCCCTGACTCTCGTCATACACTGCAAGAACATTGGTGTAGAATGTCACCAAGACAGAATGCGGTGCTTATAAATGTAAATCCTGTGCTATATGGCAATGCATATCTCACCTGCTGAAATAAATATACTTGACAACACACTGCAGCATGACAAATTTCTGTAGGATCATAGTAAGTTACTAGGCTAATAGCCCTGGGGCCCTTACAAGCCTAGCCAACAGTTTATCCCAAAATGAAACATCAGTCAGCACTTGTTGCCCCTGTCAGTGAGGGACACAGGTGGAACCCCCTGGGACAAATTTGTGGTTTCCCGTGCAGTCATCAAGGTTACGCTTGAAGAGGGTCAGCGAGGTGCCCTGTTTGATGTGTATGGGAAGTCTATTCCAGAGACGGAGCCGCCTCTGGAAGACAAACCTGTCTGTCCTGTTGGTTTTGTTGATGTCACACATTAGATTCAGAGCTTTCGAGCGGGTAATGCACGAGGTGTTAGACTTACGGATATGGTGCATCTCTTGTGGGGCAGGGTCCGAGATTGCCTTGTAGGTGAGACACAGATCACCTCTGAGCAATCTGTGCAATACCTACTAGAGCGATAGTGACTTGAGCCTGTCCGCATAGGACAGGTGTTGGAGGCCATGGATTCTCTTTGTGAGGTATTTCTGTGGCATTTCCAGTTGGTGCAGATGTTTGGAGAGGTACATACCAAACTGGGCATTATACTCAATTATTGGTCTAATGAGGGAGGAGTATAGAGAGGTAGTAACTTCTTTTTTCAGGATGCAGTACATTTACTTATGAGAAAAAACAAGTAAAAGGCTTTTACGACCACTGCCCACTACATGATGGTTGAATGTGAGATTATCAACCAGAGTACCCAGGTCTCTCACCACAGGTTGTGTGTTTAGGTGGTTGCTGTTGATGTGGTAATCAGTAGGAGCTGTGTTTCTGCTGAATGGTATGATGATACATCCTCTTAGGACTGAAGAGCAAAAAAAAAGTCTATTCTTGTAAGATTAAAACTAAAGACATTTTTTTTTTTTATTTAGTTATTTTTTACCGGTATACGAGCCAATCAAAAACATGCACAGCGGACCCTCTTCTGTTCAATGCGGAACGTCAAGCGGTTCTGCACTGAACAGAGCTCCGTTTTTTGATTGGCTTGTATACTGGTATATGAGCCAATCAAAAAAAAAAAAAACGAAGCGGAGGAAAGACCCGAAATAGGGATGTCTGGTTTTTGAAAATTCTGCGATTTGTCCGGGTTTTAAAACCCGAACAAATCGCAGAATTTTCAAAAACCGCCTGGACAGGAGCCCAAAAAAGAGGATGTATGGTAACCTTAAATATACCCACACCTGGACGATTGTCTAATTCAGGCAGAAAGACAGGACATACTATTGAATCATCTGGCGTTTGTACAAAAAGTGCTAACTTCTCTGGGGTACACCATAAACGAAACGAAATCACATCTGGTAGCCTGCCAACAAATTGTGTTCCTGGAAGCAAGCTTGAACACAACTTCCCAGATGGCTTTCCTCACACCAGAGAAAGAAGTTAATTTGACAACTTACTTCAAACTAATGACCACAAAGACTCTGCTATATCTGCAAGACAAATACTGCAAGCCTTGGAGTTCATGGCCTCCTGCATTCTCCTAATTCCATATGCAAGACTGCATATGAGGAAACCACAGTGGTATCTAAAAAGCTTATGGTGTCAACATTCTCAGGATCTAGAAGTAATGATTCCTATCATACCTTGCCTACAGTTCCTTTGGTGGGTAGAGGCCTGCCACCAAAACAAGGGACTACCTTTCATTGTACCCCCTGCCACCCAAACCCTAACAACAGATACAGCAGACTATGCATGGTGGGCTCACTTGTCAGGGAAGTGCATTCAGGGCAAATGGAACCCAAGTCCAGTGCACATGCATATCAATCAAAAAGAAATGTTAGCTGTACAGAATGCTTTGACAGCCTTCAAGGACCACATACTTCCAGGACAATTAATGGTAAAGACGGACAACACCACTTTTATGTGGTACATAAACAAGCAGGGGGGAACCCACTCATACCCTCTCTGCAGACTAGCCATGGCTCTGTGGAACACAGCCTTGAGCTACCAAGTGCACCTACAGGCTCAATTCCTGCCAATAAAGCTAAATACACTGGCAGACGATCTAAGCAGAAATCTCATGGACCCACACGAGTGGAAACTGGAACCAAAGACATTCAACATGTTGATAAACAAATGGGGGAGCCCAGAGATAGACCTGTTTGCCTCCCCCCAGAACTACCAATTGGACAAATTCTGCACAACGACTCCCCACAAACAAGCTTGGAAAGTGGATGCCTTGTCCCTCACCTGGAAAAATCTATCAGTTTATGCCTTTCCTCCTCTGCCTCTCCTCTCCAAGGTACTACTAAAGATCAAACAGGACAAACCAAGGACGTTACTGATTGCACCAGACTGGCCACCCCAACACTGGTACCCCCTCTTATGCAGTGTGTCACTGCTGGCACCATGGCACCTGCTGTCCCAGCAGAAGGGCCAGATTCTGCACCCCCAGCTTCAAACCCTGAACCTGGCAGCCTGGCTAATTACCTGATCTCTCTGTTACCATCCCTCAGTAAGCAAATGTTGGATGTCATTCTGGCGTCAAGGAGGCCTGGTACTAGAAAGTCTTATGTTGAAAAATGGAAAAGATTCTGTTCCTGGAACCAAACTCGGGATAGGCACAGCAGCACCCAATTTACCTCAGATTCTTCAATACTTAACTGAAATGCTTCGCAAGGGCCTTTCCTTTTCCTCCATCAAAATTCATGCCTCAGCCTTTTCAGCTGATTACAACACAGACCCACCCCTCTTCTGTCATCCACTGCTCAAGCAGTTTCTCCGAGGGGCCAAAAACCTAAGACCACCCAGGAGAGCCCCTACTCCAGCCTGGGACCTTAACTTTGTATTGGAAAAACTTACTCTACCTCCTTTTGAGCTAGCTGCAAATGCAGAGTTGAAATTCCTTTCTTGGAAAACAGCCTTCCTTTTAGCCACCACTTCAGCAAGAAGGGTGTCTGAATTATAGGCCCTTATGGCAGTGGAGCCTTTCATCATCTTTCATGCGGACAGGGTGTCCCTCAAGACCAATCCCTCCTTCATGCTCAAGGTAGTACCCAGTGTGGCTCTTAATCAGTCCATTCATTTGCCAACCTTCTTTTCTAATCCACAGAATAAAGGGAACAGATATTGCACTCCTTGGATGTGCACAGTCAACTTAGATTTTACTTGGACAAGACTAAACCTCTCGCAGATGTTGGTGGCATTTGCTGCAGGGGCAGAGGGGAAGGCCATTTCAAATCAAAGCATTTCTAAATGGATAGGCCATTGCATTCATTTCTGGTATAAGCTCCATGAAAAACCTATCTCACAGGGGATAAGACCGCATTCAACCAAGGCTGCATCTACCCCTACAGCCTTTCTCAGAGGTGTCCCTACCAGGGACATCCCAGAAACTGCTACCTGGAGTTCTGTACATACTTTCACCAAGCATTGCCCTTTGCCAATTTTCTCTAAATCCAGAGCTGGTTTTGCCACTGCAGTCTTGCAGGGCCTTATAGCTGGTCCTAATGCTATCTAAATTCCTCCTCCCATCCTTAGCTTTGGGAATCTACCCAAATGTGATGACTGCAACAGTGAAACACGAAGAACATTGTACAGTTGTGTACACTTACCATAAGTGTAGATGTTAGAGTGTATTCACTGTTGCAGTCCTGGTTACCCTCCCTCCAGCCCCCTGACCTCTTTTGGCTATACCTGTATGCTTTTTGGTGTATTTTTTTTTTTTTTGGAGGTATAACCTTGTTTATATATATTTAATTGCTTCCCATTGGGGGGCACCTGACATCTGGGGCAAGAAAAACTGATGTAATTGTGTCGGCTGCATGCTTTATACCCCTGTCTATCTGACGTCATGGAAGATGAGACAGCAACCCACGCAGGACCCGAGACTTTGATAATCAGGCCGACTGAGGGCTGCTGCAAGCTGATAACCCAAATGTGATGACTGCAACAGTGACTACACTCGAACGTCTAAATTTATGGTAAGTGTACACAACTGTACTTTCTTGCTGGATATGGTGCAGAATACAGCCTGGGATACTGTCAGGTCTCATGGAAGTTGTGTCCTTTGCCTTGGAATAGCACCCTTAACACTTGATCTATGGAGAGCTGAGGTTCAAGACAGGTATCAGAAATGTCAAAAGGGCCTTTGGGGGGGACAGGGGGTTGAAGTTTGCACTGAACCGATCTGCTAGCAGGTTGGGTAAGTCAACAGGATCAGTGTAAGTGATACTGTTAAGTACTAATTCGGAACAAACCTGGGCTTTGCCATGGAAGTTCCTGACATAACTGAAGAAGGCTTTGTGGTTTCCCTTTGTTTTGGTGGCTGGTTTTGATTCATAATTAGCTTTGGAGGCTTTCACTGTTTATCTAATTTTCTTGTTGAGGCTAAGGGAAAGTATTTCCAATTTGGAATTTGTTCTGACAACTGTTTCTTCCTTTTGTTGGGGGTGGGGATATTTTGCTATTTTGATTACCCTACAAGTAACAGCATGAGCCTTAAGTCTGTCATAATTAATCAGTGTGGTGTATTGTTTTGGAAGCACAATGTTTTTGCATTAGTGAAGTTCTTGTTCAGGAGTCTGTTTGTATTTTATACCTGTTTCTGGTAAAATAGTTGTATTTTTCATCATTTATCAGCTCAAAAAGAATAGCTTTCATGTTGTTTTAAGTGCTTAATCTTTGAGTTGTATTTTACTTCTGTCATACATTTCTTCTTTTCAGTTTCATTCAGACTGCTGCTGTTCTTGTGACTAGATTGTGACTGAAGAACATTGCACAGTTATATATTTTTGCTGCTGCAACTACTATTTAATCCAAAGAGAGTTTCTGCAGCTGCATATATATTCTACGTTTCTCATTCAGACCACTGTTTTAGTTAACATAAAAGTACTTAGTACTTTATGTTGCTGCTTTTCTTCTTGACACAGTTTCCTACAGAAGTCTATGTTTATTCCTTATCTAATTTCTTCCTGATTTGTATAGTCACAGGTAAACATTTTATTTCTCTTACAGAGCTGACATCTCTTGAGGAGGTTCCACAAATTTATTTTCTTCAAGACAGAGGTCTCATTCCTTCAGAAAGTGCATTAATGAACTTTATATTTTCAGGGAGCCTTGAAAGGGGATTTTTCTCTCGTTCTTGCTTGAGGAAGCCCAGCTCTGTAGTGTAAAGAGAAGGCCCTGAGTACTGCCAAGAGGACCCACATCTGAGTAGTATCTAATGAATTAGGAGAATCATGTGAGGTAATGTGGGAATGAAAAGCTGTTGCTGGCTCACCCTTCGAGGAGGAGAGCAGTCTGGTCACTACATTTTTTGCTAATGTCTAGTGTGTGTCGTTGGATACTCCTCATTAAATTGGAGACATGCACTTGGCATTGCCATACCAGATGCTATAGGCTCCATTCTGTCTGTGCATGAGCACACATGAATTGTTGGGAGGCACTGTAAATCTCCATAGGAAGCAAGTGCACAAGTCTGACAACATAGTTGGTGTCAGGTTATTGGAAAGTGACATAGGCTCTGTAGGGGTGAGGACATCAGGTACTTATTTAGCTTGTGTAGAGTTAGGGTCTGCCTGTAAATGTGTGAGTCAGAGTCCAGGGTGGGAGGTAGAAACCAGACCCTCAGACAGTGGGTGAAGGCATTCACAGTACCTGTAGGTGGGCCAGGCCAAAACGGTGAGGTTGGGCACAAACTCTGTGACTGTCTGGTTGATGACTCACTCCATTTGGCTCTCAACTCCAAGGAAATTGAAGACACTATCTCGCAATAGGAAACAAATGGGCCAAAAATCTACTGGAGCTGGGGCTTACATTTGGCAGGCAAAGAACTGAAAATGTAATGAGTGTGAAGGGCTACAAAAATCAACGGACTCCTGCCCAGTTGTATCATGTAGAAGATTGAAGCACTTACTGTGACCTGGGTGGTCTGAGCTCAGTTAGTGCAGCTTGGGTGTTGGAAGACCCAGGTGGAGAAGATAGTGAGCGTCTGCTGTCAGCCTGCCCATCCTGAGGGTAGGGAGGTGGCTATGGCTCTCCATGTGGGTGACATTTAGCTTGAGAGCAAGGTGTTAGGTGTGCAGAACACAGGCCTGCTGCCCAAACACTGCCTCAGTGCATTTGCATTGACTGGAGAATGTTAGTGTACAGAAGCAAACGTCCTACAGTAGGCAGTATAGTGGAGCTCCAAAACATTGCTTCAGGTACAAGTGAACTCCAAGGAGGCAAGCTGGCAGCTCAGCAGGATTTGAAAGTCAGCCCTTTGTCTGTACAGCCCAACTCTCACCATAGGGGAAACAAATTGGCAGATCACATGCCCTAGGGAGAAACAGATGAGTCACAAGACCATCACCCCTAGCAAAGAAAATGGGCCAGTTGGCTAAAGATAGTAGAGCCATTGGAAGATCCAGTGGATGAGCACACTTAACAGATTCCCAGTGTGTGACATGAAGCCATTTTTTCATGTGAAGAATTTCATATTATTTCATTGCTGCCACAGAATATACAGTAGCACTGTTGATACCTGAATTGATCCTCCTAAGTTAGCCTAATGTAAGGGTTAACAAGCTGCTTTTTACATAAGAGTCTTCCAAATGTCAGTCAGACCAATGAGTTTCATTGCCAGATCAGTCTAGAGTTGTTTTTCCCTGGAGTTTGTAGTTCTCAGGAATTCATTTTGAGAAAATTATATTCTTTAGGGTCAAATGGATCCATCAGCTTTTCACTGTGGTTAGTCCCAGCTTCACAGATATTTATTGAAGACAAATCATTGCAGCTGCTATATGCTTACTTTATACTTTACTGTAGGTTTTTTTCTTACTTACATGTTATTAATCTCCTTGCTGTGGTTGTAACCTTATATAAATACATTTCTGAAGTACCTAAGTTTCAAAAATATTACACTACAGCTGAGACTGTTTACCTGTGAGTGTTTCTAAAGGAGATTGTCTGAATTATCTAAATTTTCTTTAGTATAGTAGAAGATCCACCATACTAGTGATGCATACCTCTCAACCTGCAAACATCAAAAGGTTTGCACAAAGGCCCATGAAAAGTAGGTACAACTGGCCAAAAATTGGGATACTCATTAACACAAACTTTGCATACGTAGTCATATAACCCTACACACTGCATTGGAATTATGGGATACCAACATGAAGATTGTAGTCACTAAGTAATAAATAAGGCAGATGTGTAAAATGAGAAAGGGGTTGAGGATGGATGGATGATTTGAATTTCAGACTTTAAATCCCTCAGAAAATACATGATAATGCAAAACCTGTTGTTCTAGCAACTATTACAGTTTACAGGAGCAATATTTAAAATCTGTCCCTAGTTTTGGGCCTTTGTCCCACCGTTATTTTTGGCTTTGTCTACATTTCTTGCTCTGAGTTATTGAGATGTATGCTGAAACTGCTGCATTATTTCTAGTAATGTCTTTCACCTGATTTCAATTTTGTGGTAAAAAAAAATCCATTAAGTTCACATTACTACACAAAAACCTGACGTCAAGTTACTACAATGAGGAAGACTCTGAGCATTGTATAAAAACCTGCAGCTGCTAGAAAAAAAACTAAAAGTAAGCTTGACAGATTTCCTCTAAAACACCTGGAACAAGATGAAAACCATTCTTTCTTCATTCACCAGAGGAAATGCATCTATTATCATACAGCAACATTCATGGTATTCACTTCCTTATGAAATGCAAGAGGACTGAGTCGTGTTAATAGAAATAATTAAAATATCACTAATGCCATGGTTCTTGCCAGCAATGATGCTTAAACATCTCAAAGTACACTGCAAAATTATTCAGCCAGTGTAATCAGACTCCTTTGTCCAAGGCACAGACATAATCAGACATGTCTATGCACTGATGATGTCACTGATGATGTAACATACATATAACGAACATACTCAAAATAATACGCTTACCATCAACCATTCCTCCCTTTCCTATTGTTTTCAGACTGGGCCACATTTGTTTTTTAGTCAATGCAACTTGCCTTCTTATATTTCCTTTTTTCTCTAAACAACGGCAGCACAAGAGAAGAACATGTACATTTTTAGCTTTATATGCATGGCAGTGAGAGCCGTTAATGCCTGGTGTGTGTGTGTTGCAAATTGACTATGTACCGGTGGTGTTAGTAACATCCTTAATTCCCAGATGTTCATCGTGTTTCACTGTTGCAGTCATTACACTTGGGTTATCCTGTTGGCAGGCGACCCGTAGTTGGCCTGAGTTCCAAAGTCTTGGTCCGGCATCGGTTGCTGTCGCCTCTTCCCTGACGTCAGTGCGCCAGGGGTATAAAAGTTGCAACAGACGCCATTTTCTTCAGTATTTCTTGCCGCGCGGTGCTGGAAGCATAAGCAGTTCGCAAGTGCCTATCGGCCGACCGACTCCTGAGATTTTCAAAATTGAATTTCAGAACCAAAGTCTTCAATAAAGCTAAGTACCGCGTTGGGGAAACTTTTTCTTGCTCCAAACCGATGTCAGTAAAAGTTAATAATTGTATTTCTTGTGGGAAGCAAATACCTCATAAGGACTTCCACTCTTACTGCATTCCTTGCCTAGGCCCTGACCATGACGTCACTAGTTGTCGGTTTTGTGGTAGATTTAATAAATGCAGTATTAAACGTCGGTTTGATTTTGCTTTACATTATTTTGGACAACGATTTAATTGCATAATGCCGTCGGAACAACCGACGACCAGAATGTATAAAAAAATGCAAAGATAAAGAAAAAGACAGGCATCCGCGGTCCAAAACCGACGACAAAGCCTCTTCTAGGCCAGTTGCCAGTTCTCAGTGAGGGGTTTTCACAGCCCCTGACGCCCGCTACTTCAGAGCCACAGGCCACAACCGACAGCCATGTGGAGACACCGAGGCCTGCCGAAACTCAAGGTATCGGGCCTTCGGAAAATATACCCTCAGATGGGTCTGGAGCCGCTGAGCAGGCACCGGCTTCTGAGGGTGTTTTCAGACCGTTACAGCTTACAATTAAAGCTACTACAGCAGCAAAGGCAAAGTCAAAAACACCATTAAAGACAAAGAAAGAAGTGCAGCATTCTCCAGAACAGTCATCCATGCCTAAGAAACAGATGCTTAAAATGGCTGAAGACCTTATTACTTTAATCAGGGGGCTCCCATCCCCCTCCTGACAAAAGGCCTAGGCAAGACACTGATTATGATTCCTCTGTTCAGGTTTCCATTTCTTCTGATTCTTCCTCTGACCAGGGCTATTTTCTCCCTTCCTATGAAGACTCTGATGTTGAAGAGTCCATTCCTTCAGCCTCACCGTCTGAGGATTACTTTTTTGGGGAAACCCTGCACA
Source organism: Protopterus annectens (assembly GCF_019279795.1). Classification (NCBI taxonomy): domain Eukaryota; kingdom Metazoa; phylum Chordata; order Ceratodontiformes; family Protopteridae; genus Protopterus; species Protopterus annectens. The sequence continues at coordinate 784,733,866 of NC_056737.1, read as the reverse complement.
CCATGAGGGAACATTTCCATTGGGAGAGCCGGGATTACTCTGAATCCAAGAAAAGGCTCAGAGATTTCCTTCTATTGCCTCAGCACAGGCTCTTGGCTATCCCCCCTGTGCTTGATATTGTTGATGATGTTTTTTCTGAATCCAGTCTGTCTCCAGATTCTTTACCCCCTGCACCAGTAAAGCCAGACAGGTACTACAGGGTCTCTGACTCTAACCCCGCTGCGGACCCAGAAACTATTTCTCAGGCTCCAAAAGGGGTTAAAGCTTCCACTGCCAAAAATCCTGTCCCCTCAGATAGGGATTCCAGAGCTCTGGACAGATGGGGGGAAAAAGTTTACACTTCTGCTACTTTAGCTGTAAGAGCTTTAAACTGTCAGTTTCACATGCTTAAATATCAGCAGTATCTCGTGTCATTGTTAAAGCAGAAAATTGTTACAAATACAGAAGGTCCTGACTATAAAGAAATGCAGGATTTATTGTATGCAGTTGAACAAGTGGGAAAGCATACTCTGCAATGTGGTTTTGATTTATTAGAGGCTTCTTGTAGAGCTGCAGTTACAGGCTCAGTTATTCGAAGACATGCTTGGTTGAAAGAACAAAATTTACCTGACCATGTTAAAATGAAATTATTGGATGCTCCACTAAAGCATGATACTTTGTTTGGGGTTAAGGCAGAAGAGGTTTTAAAGAAAATGGAGGATAAAGCAAAGTCAATGCAAACTGTGAAAGATTTCTTACAGGTTCAGCCACCTAGATTTAGCAGGAACTGGCCTTCAAAAAATTGGACCTTTCCAGTGTCAGACAGACCACAAAGAGGCAGATATAGATGCCCAAGAGGCAGATCTCAGCCCCAAGGCTCCTACAGACCTAAACAATGGGGTTCTTCAGCCCCCAAAGGAGGAGAAGACAAATCACAACCTTATAGACAACAGTCACAATGACTTCCCTCTGTAAATGCCAAGCACTTACCAGTTGACAGCACTCCTAGGGGGAAAGCTAGCACTTTTCTCAAAAAATTGGCACATGATCACCCAAGACCAATGGGTGTTGAATATAGTTTCTCAAGGGTACAGGTTCCACTTCCACACGTTTCCAAAACCAAAAGGTATGCCAAACCTGCCTCAAAACCAATGGGCAGAGGCACAAAAACAGATTGCAGCTCTTATGGATATGGGAGCTATTCAAAATTTTCTACAAGAAGAATAGGGCCAAGGATTTTACTCACGACTTTTCCTAGTACCCAGAAAGGACAAAGCATGGAGACCAATATTAGACCTGTCAATCCTAAATACTTTCCTGGATATTCCAAAATTCAAAATGTTAACACTACAACAACTCTTGCCCATGCTGGGCAAAGAGGCTTGGTTAGTTACTTTAGATCTCAAGGAGCCATACCTGCACGTCCCAATCCGACAATCGTGCAGAAGATACCTCAGATTTATAGCAGGCTCAATGCATTATCAATTCTCTGCACTGCCCTTTGGCTTATCTACTGCGCCCACAGTCTTCACAAAATGCCTGGCACCAGTAATTGCATTTTGCAGGCAAAAAGGAATTCAAATATATCCCTACTTGGACGACTGCCTTATTCAAGCAGAGAGCAAGGACATTCTTCTAAAGCACCTGGAGTTTGTAAAAAGATTACTAATTTGCCTAGGGTACACAGTAAATGAAAAGAAATCAAAGCTAGTGCCCTCTCAAGAGATAATATTCCTGGGTGCACGCTTGAATACAACTACCCGGATGGCTTATCTCACACCAGACAAACAAAGGCAACTGACTCATTACTTTCAAATGATGGCAACAAAGACCCAGCTCCCTGCAAGAAAAATTCTGCAGGCCGTGGGTTTCATGGCATCTTGCATTCTACTAATTCCATATGCCAAACTGCATATGAGGAAACTACAATGGTATCTAAAAAGTGTTTGGACTCAGCATTGTCACAGCCTAGAGACAATCATAACCTTGATTCCCTGCCTACAACAGGAGTTTCGATGGTGGTCACAGGCCTGTCACCACAACAGGGGACAGCCTTTCACCTTCCCTATGGCCAGGCAGACAATAACGGATGCATTGGATTACGCCTGGGGAGCATATATGGCAGGAAAATGTATTCAGGGCACGTGGCCCAAGGAACAACTGCATCTTCACATCAATCAAAAAGAGATGCTAGCTGAACAGAATGCCCGGACAGCCTTCTAAGGACCTAATACATCCAGGACAATTACTAATAAAGACGGACAATACCACAGTTATGTGGTACATAAACAAGCAAGGGGGCACACATTCTTCCTACCCCCTATGCAGACAAGCCATGACTTTGTGGAACACAGCATTGACTTACCAGGTACATCTGCAAGCACAATTCCTGCCAGGAACAAAAAATACACTGGCAGACGAACTAAGCAGAAATCTCATGGATCCTCACAAATGGAAGCTAAATCCACAAGTGTTCAACATGATAACAAGGGAATGGGGATGCCCAGACATAGATCTATTTGCCTTCCCTCACAGTTACCAATTACAAAAATTTTGCACAAGGACTTATCATTCTCAAGCATGGAAAGTGGATGCTCTATCTTTCAACTGGAAAAATCTGACAGTCTATGCCTTCCCTCCGATGCCTCTTCTCACCAAGGTGCTTCTAAAAGTCAGAGAAGAGAGGCCAAAAATGATCCTGATTTCACCAAACTGGCCACGCCAGCACTGGTACCCAGTCCTAAAGATTTTGTCCCAATTCTGACTGCCAACTCAGAACCTTAAACCTGGCAGCATGGCAGATAAATATAGTCACTCAGACTGCACCTCTCTCTCAAGCTGTTATGGATGTAATTTTGGAAGCCAGGAGACCCAGCACTAGGAAATCTTATGTGGAAAAATGGAAGAGATTCTGTGCTTGGAACCAGGCACAAGGGCTCGACCCACTGGTCCCTAATATGCCTCAGATTTTACAATACCTGACCGAGATGTTGGACAAAGGCCTATCTTTTTCTTCTATTAAAATCCATGCCTCTGCCATTTCAGCTCATTACAATACGGATCCTCCTATTTTTTCACATCCTCTACTATGACAGTACCTCAGAGGGGCAAAGGATATAAGACCCACTAGGAGAGCACCAGTGCCTACTTGGGACCTCAATTTTGTTTTAGAAAAGCTAACACTACTTCCTTTTGAACCAGCTAGCACAGCTGATCTAAAATTTTTGTCATGGAAAACTGCTGTGCTCCTAGCAATAACTTCAGCAAGAAGAGTTTCAGAGTTACAGGCATTGATGGCTGTGGAACCTTTCCTCTTTCTTCACCAGGACAGGGTTTCTCTAAGGACGAACCCAACATTCATGCCAAAAGTGGTCTCCAATGTGGCCTTAAACCAAACTATTCATTTTCCTACTTTCTACCCAAATCCCCAGAATAAAGGGGAAAGACTTCTGCACTCTTTGGATATTCACAGGCAGCTACAATTTTACTGGGACAAAACAAAAGCTTTCAGAAAAACTGAGCAACTGTTTGTAGCATATGCTGCAGGATCACAAGGAAAACCTATTACAAAGCAGACTATCTCCAAATGGATAGGACACTGCATCCGCTTCTGTTATGCACAACATGGCAAATCTGTACCTAAGGGCATTCGGCCTCATTCTACCAGAGCAGCAGCCACTTCAGCAGCTTTCCTAAGAGGGGTACCAACCAAAGACATATTAGAATCTGCAACCTGGAGCAAAGTGCAGACATTTACCAAGCACCATCACCTACCTCTCTACTCCAAATCCAGAGCAGGCTTTGCCACTGCAGTTCTGCAAGGCTTGTTAGACTCGCTTAATCCAATCTAGACCCAGCCACCCTGCCTAAGCTTTGGGATTCTACCCAAGGGTAATGACTGCAACACTGAAACACTATGAACATAGTACAGTTGTGTACCTACCATAAATGTAGATGTTAGAGTGTGCTCACTGTTGCAGTCCTGGTTACCCACCCACCACCCCCCTCTTTGCTGGGACTATTCTGTACTTCTCAACTCTATACAACCTATGTGGTGTATTTGCTTTTAGAAGAAAATGTTTTTAGTGATATATGCATGGTTGTTTGGCATATTTTTATCTTTACAGCCTTCATTTCTGGGGGCACCTGACATCTGGGGCAAGAAAAACTGAAGAAAATGGCATCTTTTGCAACTTTTATACCCCTGGCGCACTGACGTTAGGGAAGAGGCAACAGCAACCGACGCCGGACCAAGACTTTGGAACTCGGGCCGATTACGGGTCGCCTGCCAGCAGGATAACCCAAGTGTAATGACTGCAACAGTGAATGCACTTGAACATCTACATTTATGGTAGGTACACAACTGTGCTTTCCCATCCCTCCCAAAAAATGTAAAATAGTAAAATGCAGCTCAGCAATGTTCTGTAGTGCCATATTTTGCCAGGTAATGTCACCTTTACTTGTATCCTACAGGCTACAAGAGAGAGGAACGCAAGCTGAGTAACTGTCCTACGAGTGACAGAATGCTGCAAGATCACATAGATTTTAAGTAGCCTTTAAACCGATCAGGAATGACATCTTTTCACCTAACAGCACTCAGATATGCATGGTAGTGTTTGATGAGGTGCTGTCCTGTAGCACACACTCTGTGATTCCAGCTCAGCACCAGTGACCATCTGCTTACCTGAGCTTACCTCAAAGGACAAAAACAGCAGAAAGCAAATTCAAATCGTACTTTGAGAGCAATAAGGCATGCATGATGCATTACAGCCTGAGGGAATGATGGTCTTCAAGTTTAAAACACATTTGTAGATTTCAGTAAGTAGTCTGCTGTTGCTGTATGAAATGCAGGAAAACTCTATCCCCTCCTGGAATCACTGTTACAGCTGAAAACATTTCATCTTCTGCATAAGCATTCATCTTGAGAGATCAGCCCAATATTATTAAACATATATTAGATATAACAAAGTAAATACTTCTTACCAGAGCAGATCACCAGTGTTTAACCAGTAAGACAGTTATTTACTATATGTATGCAGTGAAAAGCCTAAATAAAGCTGCCTTCTCACTCAGCACTGATCTCCCACTGTATGGCTCAGCCTGTAATTCAAACTCATGCACTCAAATAGGGTTTGGCTCCTGTTATAGTTATCCCCTGTCCATTAGTGTCAACTGTCACTGTTTGGCTGAGACACCATGAGGTGAAGTGTCTGCTGTGGATCACCAGGAGAGTACAGTGCCACCACCATACAAGTTCCACGGCATACCTTCTCCTTGGAATCCAGATAGTCTCCTGGTGGTTTGTTCTGAACTTAACTGCGACATAAAACTTGAGCAGGAAATGAGAGGAAACTGGAAAGTTCACTAATTTTGCTTAGGTTGTTCTCATATCTGACTTGAGTTGGGCAGGCACAGATAGTTGGGCACTGCCTCATGAATATGATGTCATCACATACGCCTGTGCAGTTGGCGATGCGTGATGATGTCAAACATTACTTAAAATTGTAAATAAAAAAAAAAATTGGGAATTGGAGGGTCCTCTTGGAAATTCGTGGCACCCCATTGTTTTGCCTTCAAAACTGGTAAATAGCGAGAAATTTGGTGCATCTGAGAGGTATGTAGTGATGTACAACCCCTTGGCTCTCTTAATGGGTTGAAAGTTTTGTTCAGTCTTTTTTGCAGAGAGAGAGAGAGAGAGAAAGCATAAGTGATGGATAGCCTTTTTGCTATCTCATTAGTGCCAGAAATAACAATGGGGGGATTTGAGGCAAGGGCTTGCTCTTCCCTATCGGGGGTGGGGTGGGGATGACAAGGATGAGGACGGCTGCCCATTATTATGCCCTCTGGAGACCAAGAATCAACTAGGTAGCTGATGCCACATTGACTTAGCTTAGCTATTAGAAGTTTATGGGGCTGCTTTGGAAAGAATGCTCCCTGGGGTGAAAGCTTTTATATATAAACTGTTCGACATTCTTACTTTAAAGGGCTTTGTATATCTTTCATAAGATAAATCCTCATTGAAGACTTCCAAGATGCCTGCACAGCTTAGTTGCATGTCTCCCTGTGTGAAAAACATTTTCTCTGAAAAGTTTGTCTTTGTACAGTAGCCTGTGATCACTACATCTGACCCTGGTACGGCAGAAGCTCTACCACAAGAGCCAACTCCCAAACATTTTCACTGAGAATTTTCTGTGTACAGTATAAGTAAATTTAACTTGAAGAACCTTGCCATGTATTAACTTCATCTAGTCAGTTACATGCCTGCCTGCCTATTCTGGAAATTAGTTTTTAACATCCCCACTACAACAGAGTTGTCCTTTCACTCTAAGGACCATTTAATAAGTTGGCCACTGTCCTTTCTATTGATCACTAGATTATACTGTATGTGCCACTTGCTTAGTTTTCCTGGCTGACCAGTTTCTGCATTCAGTAAATAAAAAAATGTTCTAGTTTGTACCTCTCTGCTAATTGCTTTGTATTAGCGATAAATTGATTACTGTATGCTATAATTTGACCTGAGGGTGGAAGCAGAACAACTTAAATAAAACAATTTACCTCTTCAATACTGAACCTGGTAAGTGCTATATCACCCGTGACCCAACATCAACCCTTAAACTACCAGACTAACTCCACCTCTTCACTTTTAACCCAGTTCCAACTACAACCATTCAAAATCTCTTAGCTAAACTCAAACCTACCACCTTAGCTGCCAACAATCTCCCAGCTCAATATCTCCAAATTGCATTCAAGGCCATCGCCTACCTTGTCTCCCTACTCATTAACAGATCTATCTCCTTGCATTCCATTCCTTCATTATGGAAAACCTCATATGTCATCCATCTCCACAAGGGAGGTCCATCTACTGACCTCTCCAACTACCGTTCCATTGCTATCCTATCACCCCTCTCAAAAATTCTAGAAAAATGTATCCACCACCAAATCCTTACCTATCTGTTAACTAACAACCTTCTAACTAAAACCCAACATGGATTCAGACCTTCCCATAGCACCAACACTGCTCTAATTAACTTCTCCAATACTATAAACTCTCATAGGAGCCAAGGGAAGCTGGTCTCTGCCATCTTCTTAGAGCTATCCAAGGCATTTGATACAGTTTCCCATAGCAAACTCCTCACCTGCCTAGCAGAACTCAACCTCGATGACTCCACCCTAAAATGGTATAACAGTTACCTAAACAACCGGTCACAAATCTGTCAAATGGGGCAACTCCCTATCCCCCCACTCCCTGTCACATGCGGTGTTCCACAAGGTTCAATCCTTGGTACCCTTCTCTTCAACGTATTTACAAATAATCTCCACCTAGCTACCACTAAAGCCAACATTGTCCAGTATGCGGATGACACTACTCTAATCTGCTCAGCACCAAACATCCAATTACTACAAAGTAAAGACCAGGAATCCTTTACTGAGGTAGAGAACTGGCTAAACAACTACCAACTAATACTAAACCCCAAAAAACACAGCTAATACTATTCCACCCAATCAATCACTCCTCCACCACCCACCTTACCGTCATGTCAACCGGTGGCACCCTCATCACCCCAGTAACTGAGGCCAAACTATTAGGCATCACTATTGATCAACAACTTAAATTCAACAAGCACGTATCCCAAACTATCTTTAAAGTCCATAAAAAACTTGGTTGCCTATATCGATGCATACTATCCCTAACCCCCGAAACTAGAACAACAGTAGCCAGAACTCATCTCTTATCAACACTACTGTACGCCTCTCCAGTCCTGACCAACATTAACAAAACTAACCTGAACAAATTCTCCACATGCTACAATAAAATAACTAAGTTCGCTGCCAATAATAGATCACTTTCCCACCACTGCCAGTCCCTAATTAAACTGCACTGGTTAGAATTTCCAAACCTCCTACGCTACTACCAACTGATCATAGCCCATCAAATTCTTTTTCATCCGGGGAAGAGCCCTGCCCTAGCTGACGTACTAAACTTTCACAACCCCAAAAGGGAACTACGTTCATGTAACAAAAACCTGATTGAAATCAACCCATGCAATAACAGTGCTGGGGAGGCCCTATTCTCTAATGATGTTGCTAAAGTATGGAACACCCTCCCACCTGAACTCAGGCTACAAAGTCACACAAGCACCTTCGAGGACCTTCTTAACTGCAAAGACCCCCCCCCCCCCTGAAGACCCACTACTCACATGTGAGTGACCCACTGTGTATGCCTCCATTGCATACAGTATATTCTCACCTGATATACTCCCCTAATATGTATTTTTTTTGTTGTAAATATTGCAAAGAGGGGTTCTACTCCTGAGTATCTTATTGTTTTACAAAATTGTTCTTGTACTACTTTGTTTCTCTTGCCTTGTATACCAGTTTTTTATTGTTATCTAAACCATGTATGTACTCTGTTAACTTCCTTGGAGCTTTTCTCCCCAGAACTCCACTGAAAGCGGGCACTTTGTGTCCAGTTGGATTTATCCTGGTAAAATAATGTTAAAATAATAATAAACAAATGTTTATTATTTATATCCTTCCTGGCGACAATACAGGTACATTGGATATCCATACCAATTCCACAAGAAAGAATTCTACTTGGTGATGTGAATGTCACTTGATTGGGCATCAAGTCCCTTACATCTAGCAGGGAAAATATAACAAGAGTAGAGTTCTGAATAAATATATGAATATATGTGGTATGGAAGATGTGAATTCAGTAGTATGAACTCAGAGAAAATGTACCTATTATTCTCCCAAGGTGTAATAACTGCACTAGACAAGATAGAAATTGTATTTCACAGGAACATGTACATTTAATTGAAAGCTTCAACACACATCCTATAACTATTTCAGATCATGCACCAATAAAAAGTAATATACAAATGCAGGGTGATAAAGTAAAAATGAGGCACTGGTACTTTCCCATTCACCTTTTAAAATGAGAGGAATTTAAGCATTGGATAGTGGAACTTATTCAAGAGTTATTAGGAAAGATAGAAATTTCTTCAATAGTTACAGCTCTTGAGTGAGATAAAATGCTGTTTAAAAATAGGGTAGATATAAGAGAGCGAGAGATGGTTAAGAAGTAATACAAATTATTTAGAGGGGTTGACAAAGGTTAAACTACTCCAGAGTAAGGGGAACCTCGTACACAAGGAAAAGACACAACTGCAGAGTGTTAGAGAAAATAAAGGAATATCTGGATAATATGTATGAGATTAGAGAGATTGCTGTTAAGCAACCATTTTTTGGAATGAAAAAAAAAAACTTCCAGAGCACAAAAACTTTTAGCACAGTGAGTTAGACAACAGAAATTGGTAAGGGTTGTTGCCAAACTTGAGGAGCCTACCCTAAGAAAAATAACCAGAGATTCTGTAGAGGTATTAGAAATATTTCAGAAAGTTTTTTTTTAATTAGTCTAAAGCAGAGAAATGTGGACATCAAAAAGAGAGCACAAATGGAAATATTTATGGAAGATTTAAGTATTCCAAGGTTTAGTGTTAGATGATGATAGTTAAGATAGGAGATGAGATTAAAACAATGATGTATAATCAATCTGCAGGAAAGACTCCAGGAACAAATTGCATTCCTGTGGAAGTTTGAAACTTAGGAGGGAAGAAAGTAAAGATCTGAAAGGTTTTGTTTAACAGCATTTTAGAAGGAGAGTAAACACCATCATCTTGCAAGAAAGCTGTGGTGGCTGTAATACCTAAAGACAACTAACACCCATCAGATCCAGATTCATATAGACTCATTTCAATTTAAAGAATGATTATAAAGTGTCTATACTAGCTAAAAGAATGACAAATTTGTTCTCAGAATTGATAGATATTGATCAATGTGGTTTTATGGTAGGGAGACAAACATTTGGCCACTTTAATGGAGCAATGATGTTCCAAAAGGATGCAGAAAGTACCACTGTTGATGGTGGGTCTTGATGCAGAGAACAAATTCAACAAGATACGCTGGGATTTTATGAGTAGGACAATGGATGTGTTTCAATTCCCTGATAAAATAATAAGGTTGATTAGGCTATATGAAGCATCAGTGATGAGAATTACAGTGGGAGAGTTCCTCTTGGATAAGTTGTGTCTGAACAGAGGAACCACACAGGGGTGTTCTTTTATCCCCTTTATTTGCTTTATATTTAGCGCCACTGGCAAAAAAATACTATTTTCAAAAATTTAAGGATATAATTGGTGTAGTAACCAAGAAAAATTGGCTTTATTTGCTGCTGGTATTTTTTTGTACCTTGTAAATCCAGAAAAGGACATCTCATTGTTGTGGAATATTTTGCGACCTTCTCAGGTCTTTTCAGTTTATGAAATTAAGTATGACGAAACTAAGGTTATAGCCGTAAATTATGTACCCACACATGGATTGCTTCAGCAATTCCCATGTTTATGAGAACACGATAATATGAAGCATTTAGGAGTATGGATTAAAAGGGCTTCTGTTATGGCAGTTAAAGATATATGGGAAGAGACTAAGCAAAAGATAATATAAAACTGAGAAACTAGAAGCTCTTGTTCATGGATATGGATAGTAAGATACAAGTAGTAAAAATGTTTTTAGTTCCTTTAGTTTTATACACAGGTCAGGCATATTTTTTTTCATCCAGTGGAAAAGTTATGGACAGTAATTAAGAAAGAGTTGAAGGAATTTATCTGTGTGGTGAAGAGGGCAAGAGTTAAGTGGGATAAGTTTTATCCCTCCAGTAGAACAAGGTGGATTAGGATCACCTGATTTCAAGAGATACTTTACAGCTACACAGTTAAGGGCCGTATACATAACACAAGTAGACGGTTACAATTTAAAGTGTAAAGGGATGATGATGAAGCAGAGAGGTGGCTGAAGAAATAAGGAAAGAGAGAGATTTTGAATGCAGATCCTTTAGGAGCATAATAAGAGCCAAACGGAATACAGTAGAGAGGCAATTATCTGAACTAATTGGGACCTAGGGTAGTTCGGATAATCAAACTGTTTGGATATTCAAACATATAATTGAACGGATAAAAAAATTCTAAAATCTTGCATGCAGGGAATACATTTTTCAACCATTCAGCTATTCCAGTGGAAATAAATAATATTTTTCACACAAATGGGCTACAAGCTTACAAACATGCGGAAAAGAATGTGTATAACATTTACATAGTCAGACTTAGATTTTTCCTACCCGAAAATATTGGAAGGCTGTGTTCGGATAATTGACGTTTCGGATAATCGACTCACTACTGTATTTTCACAAAGTAGCAGAAAGTATTCTAAAAATGTATGCCAACCTGAGTATGAAGAAAGGAGATGAAAGAGAGAAAACAAAAGTTGGGGTACAGAGGATAGGCAAAAGAGGGCTGGAGTTTACTGGAGAAAATGGGCAAAGGAACCAATTTATTTGGGTCAAATAACTAGAGAGGGAAAGGTAATAAAATGAGACTAGGCCAAGAAGACATTTGTTACTGCAGTCTAAAAGCTGCTTTCACTTACGAGGGATTGATGTCCGAGTATAGGCAATGAGAAAAGGAATAAGGGGAATCCTAAGTGAAATGCCTGCTCTGGTACAGTTTAAGCTGCTGTTAAAAAGGGGATAATTAGTAGGGCATATAAAATAATGCATGATAACTGTAAGAATTAATCAAAGGAGTTTAGAAAAGATTGTGAAGAGAGATTGGATAAGCAATTTAAATGGCAACAGTGGGAGGACATATATGGCTTCTAGGTATGCAATAAAGTCCAGAAGTTTTAGGATTTTTACTTTGTGTTTGCATAGGTATTTTTATACCCTAAGCAGACTTCAAAGAATATTTTTTTTTATGGTAAATATTGGAGAGGTAATGGAGAAAAAGGTAACTGGGAACATCAGTTTTGGGAATGTAATGAGTTGGCAGAAAAGTGGGGTGAGCAAATTGATGTAACTAAGCAAATCATTCTTTTGAGCTGGGACATATGATCTGACTTGCCTAGATATAGTAAGGCCTTAAGTTTTAATTCAGGTGGCTGCCAAAAAAGCAATTACTAGAAAATGGAAATCAAAGTCCAACCCAATTGTATTTGAAGTAATGAGTATTGAAACAGAGATAAAAGAACTTGAAGCGAGATCTTTAGACAAGGGAAGGTACAAGTTATATAGAATTAAATAGAAATTCTGGGAGTAATGCATGCAGAATAATGTTCAAGAGGTAAGAGAGTTTTAAGGGAAAACAAACTGAACAATGTATATAAGTTGGACTGATGACAGTTGCATTATAAATCGCATGTTCTTTTTTATATGTACAGTGCAATGAAAAAGTATTTGCCTCGTTCCTGATTTCTTATTTTTCTATTTTTTTTGTATGTTTGTCACACTTAAATGTTTCAGATCAAACAAATTTAATTTAATTTACATAGGGCCATGTAGGTTTGGATAGGATTTTCCTTAATAAATAAAATAATCACTTAAAAACTGCATTTTGTGTTTATTTGGGTTATTTTTGTCTAATATTTACATTTGTTTGATGATCTGAAACATTTAGGTATGACAAACATGCAAAAAATAAATCAGGAAGGGTGCAAATACTTTTTCATTGCACTGTAACTGTAAATGTGTTAGTATGGTTTGTTTTCTTTTAAATTAATGTATGTTTGCCTACGTCTTGAATCATAATTTACTAAAGGTAATAAAAAGGTAAATCCTCATTGTATTGTAATTACAAATAAATGCATTTTTTTATTTCTGGGGAACAGTTCCATATAATTTAAGGATGTTGATGACATAAACATATTATCAGTTTATTAATTTACTTAGTAGTGAGTCTTTTCATATTACCTGTGTACGTTTTAGACCTGTATAATATAGTCTGCTTCCAGTAACTGTAATGCCACATAATAAATTCCATTTAATCGAATCTTACTACAAGACAACAACAGCAAAACCTTATTTCAAAGAACGTTCACATCACTGGAATTTGAATCCAGGAAAGTTGGCAGTTGGCCAATATGGAGAAATTTGTCCTTTTCCCCACTATAGTATGATCTCAGAGTTGGCATATTTATTTGTGGGGGGGTGGGAGGAAAAGCCCCCCCACTTGGGTGGGTTTGACATGCTCCGGTGTGTTTTTTTTTTTTTTTTATGGTTGGCCAGTGATGTGAACATTTGTTGAAATAAGGTTTTGGTGGTGTGCTCTTGGTCAAGTAAGATTCGATTAAATAGAATTTCAGTCTACTGAAGTAGGCCCCACATAACAGAACTAGTTATTGTATTACATTAGGGAGTTAGTTTTGCATATGAATACATGGTGCAGTTACAGTAGGAGTAACATCACCAACAGCACAATGAGTAATTTATATAGATTACTTATCTTATTTTAATGGTCAGTAATAACTTTCTTCAGAGCCATTACATTAAATAATGTTTGTGCTTTCCTCTGTGGACTTTATATTGGTGATATGAAGGAGAAGAATGGCTGCTAGTCAGCGTATAGATTTAAATAGTTTGAACAAGGTACTGTATTTTGATTTCACAGATTAGATTGCTTATTATAAGGCATTATCAAGGCAGTTTATTTTGTTAACTTTAACCAGGTAAAGCACTGCTACATCTGGGCCATTTTAAGGTCAGTCTGAATGTTTAGAAATACCTGTACACTGCACGTTTTCTGTACAGAGTCCCTACTTTGGTAGCCGTGTCCTTGGGGGGGGGGGGGGGGGGCATGAAAAGCGGAAAAAAGACCTGAAATTTTTGAGACAGAAAATATTTCCCGAGTTACTTTTAATAAATCTGAAAGACCTGTATATTATAGGAAATAACATAAGCAACACAAATTCTATTAGACAGTACTTTTATTGTGGCAAAAAAGTGTAGTCTGGTCCATTGCAGTAATTGTGGGTATGGTTTGTCCTCCAACAACCCACTTTGGGCATTTGAAGAGGTGGCAACTGTAAATGAGTTGTAGAGGATTTTTTTGTCTGTGCTGCTGATGTAAATATGGATACTTATTACCTGTATATACACTGAAACCTTTTCTTTTCTGCAGCTACTTGGTGTAATGGATTCACTAGTATTAAATAAAAATCAAAAGGGGATACATTTCATTGATATGTATTTATTATAGCTATAATTGAATAAGCCGCGGTGGTGCAGCAGTTAGCGCTTTCACCTCACAGCAAGAGGTTCTCCCGTTCGATTCTCGGCTGGAGCGCCTTCTGTGTGTAGTCTGAATGTCCTCCCCGCGGTCGAGTGATGTTAAAGACATGCAGGTACGTGCGAGCGTGAATGGACGTGCCTTAGTTGAAGGTTGGGCGTCGGGCTGGCAACTCAGCACCGTAAAATCCACTGCCAATCATGAGCAGACTGGAATTCTGCTGTGGCGACCCCTAACTGGGAAAAGTCGAAAGACTATAGCTGTAATTGAATAAACTATATGACATTGCCTTGACAGGGATGAATAACTGTTTATTGGATAAATTAAAAAAACTGCATTTGCTTTCTTTCTACCTTACTACAAAATGTCATCTTTTCAGTTTACTATTGTAGATTACTCCAGCTGGAGGAAAACAAACAAATCTCCAGAAGTTGTATTAGGTTTTTAGTACAGCTCTTAGCCAGGCTATTGTTTTCAATGAGATACGTTAAAAAAAAAGTGTGTGTGTGTGTGTATATATATATATATATATATATATATATATATATATATATATATATATATATATATATATATATATATGGGTCGACATTTCACAATGTCAAAATTCATATCGCTGAGACCATATGATCGACATTTGAAATGTCGACCATACAAGTAGAACATAAAACAACACAAACAAACTTACCTTAATGCTGCTAGCAGATGGGCTTAGCCCCCCCCCCCCCACACACACACACCCCAGAATGTTAATATACCAACTCCAAGATCGCACTGCAGTATGGGAGTGGACATCTTTCCATTCTTCACTGTAGTGAGATGCCGGTTCCCCATGGTTGACATTTCAAATGTCGATTATATGGTCTCGGCCATATGAATGCCAACATTGTGAAATGTCGACTATTCGAAGGAGACCCATATATATATATATATATATATATATATATATATATATATATATATATATATGTAACCAAACAATGTTCTTGTGCTTATGTAAACTGCAAAACGAATGAGTGAGAAGGCTTACATTTTGTGAAAAAAATGAATTATACCTAGACTTGCAAAAATCCTTGAGAATGGATTAGCCTTGCATGCTTTGAGTAATGTTGATGAAGTAGAAATAAATGAGTTTTAATAGTGGCGAAGCATATACTTTATGAAGTTTTGCTTGATGTGCTGTGTGGCATATAATAGGGATTAAGTGTATGGTTTCAGTGCAGTTATACACACATAAACACATCTGCATATTTTATGTGAGTGGGTATTAATTATACAACAAAAATACAAATAAAATATTTTATTTGTAAGGGTTTATTATTGGATTTATATTAACTTGTCTATGACAAATGAAAATAATATAAATAATATGTATAACTTCATAGATTGATTTATGGTTAACAGGGTGAGGGTTTCTTTAAGACATGCACGTTGTTTTTGTATTTAAATATGCAACTGTGCGTCTGTCGTCACACACTGAAGACGCTTTGGTGAAAGCGAAACCGGTCTGTGGGGTGACTGCACGGCTTTAATAAAGCTCTCCTTCAAAGACGGCTGTTGATACTTATTTGTGGATTTATTACTCAGTGCTGGACTTGTTTTGGTATTGTATCTATGTGGTTTAGTCTCGGGCACTATTAGATACGAGCACGGAAGTTTTTGGTGTTGGAAATACACTTTTTGTTGTTCCAGTGCTGTGTCGTTTATATGTGAGTCGTCAGATTTGTTTGGCGTACTGTACAGCTTATGGTTTTTGAAGGTATTCGACAGTCAACTAATGATGGCAGCTCGACAGGATTTACAAGCTTATTTAGAGCAATTAATCAGTGATAAAGATGACTACTCTGTTTTTTCCGTTGAGGGTTCAATGGCAGAAGTACCGCGTTCCCTCAATACTGGAAACATGGACATTAAGCAACATTTTCGTAGATTGGGCGACTTGACCAAAAAGGTACGTGCAGTTGTGTGGCATAATAAGCTATTGAGAGCTTATGCTGAGGCTAAAATTGTGCCTAGGGGCCTTAGGGTACAATTAGAACCGGGCCTTGGCAAGGATGATACAACATTCATAAAAAAGTGGCGAGAAACACAGTTGACTGCTTCAAACATGTTCATGTGTTTATTGATAGAGTATTATGATCAACAGTTGTTAACGCTAAGTAAACAGTTAAATGAAAGCCAACAATGCACTTCTAAATATGAAGACAAGCCTGACTATCAAAATGTTTATACAGAGTTTATGCTAGAGATGGACAAATATGAACAGGAACTGCGGGCTAGAAAGTTGAAAAAATATAGGAGGGATGTGGATGACTTTAAAAATAACAGAATCTTTTCATGGAGGCATGAAAGAAAGGGAGTGCATTTTGATGTGACCAAACAGTCTCGGCCCAAACGTAAACGAGTCAGGTCTATACTCCGACAGTCAACAGCAAGTACGTCTGAAGGTTCATCTGTTTATTCAAACACAGATACTGAACCAGAATTTGAAACCGCAGGCGGATTATCACCCGAATTTCCTGTTTCTAAGCGTAATAAACTCCCTTTAGGAGAGGGGGTCGCAAACACAAGAAATACTGCAAATTAACTGATCTGCACAAGGCCACAAGCCCCACAGACCCGGTTTTACAATCATCATTGACTTTAGATGCTATAAATGATGTTAATAATTTGATAGTTAATTTGACTGAACAAAGATTTAGTCCCAGTCAAATAAAACTATTACAAAAGAGTCTGAACTATGTGCCATCCTTTTATTTATCACATTTAGATGTGGTTAAAGATGTGAAAGAGTTTAGTAGAATGTTGAATGTGAAAAGTTTTTTTGCTAACCAAGAGGCAATAATGACTACTGTACAACAAGATGTTTTCAAGTTTAAAAAGTCTAAATTTGTTCCCATTTATAATAATAACGTAAGAATTTTTGAACAAATGGTGTTGAAAGAAATACAAAATAAAAAAATGGAAATTTTTAAGCATTTTGGTCATAATCTAACTATGGCGGAACATGAAGCATTGATTCAACTGTCACAAAATTCAAATTTGGTTATAACATCAGCAGATAAGGGGGGAGCAATTGTTATTTGGGACAAAACCCAATATAATAAGGAGGCCTACAGGCAACTGAATGACTCTGATTATTACTGCCCTCTAGTGACAGATCCTACAACTGAATTTAAGATTGTCATTGACAAATTTCTATCCAGGGCTATACAACAACAGATTATAAATACACATTTGGCTACACAACTTAAGGTTGATAATCCCCAGGCCCAATATTTCTATTTAACCCCAAAAATACACAAAAACTTGCAAAGCCCTCCGGGTAGACCCATAGTGTCAGGAAGAGGTTCTATTATTGAACCCTTATCAGAATACCTTGAGACTAAATTAAAGCCATTGTTGACATTAGTACCAGCAAGAATTATGGATTCCAAACAATTTTTACAGTTAATGAATGATTTACAATTATCCAATAATAGTTTTTTAGGTACGCTAGATGTACAGTCACTGTACACTAGTATCCCTCATCAAGGAGGTATAGTGGCAGTAGACTATTGGATGCGTAAATCTGGAATATATTCACAAAGGGAAATACAATTCTTGCTATCTATGTTGAAGTTAGTTTTAGAACATAATGCATTTAAATACAATGAGCATTGGTATCTACAGGTTAAAGGTACGGCCATGGGAGCTACTTTTGCTCCCTTATATGCCGACCTGTTTATGGGCTACCTGGAGGAGCTTTGCATATATACTGATAATTTTCCTTATAAGAATAAACTGACCATGTGGCGTAGGTTTTTAGATGATTGTTGGGTCATATGGGATGGCACTATAATAGAATGGAAAGAATTTTGTAAGTATTTAAATTCAAATATATATGGTATCATATTTACTGGTAAAGTGGATTTGTTTACGATAGACTTTCTGGATGTTAATATAACTAAGGCAATTGATGGGACAATTGTTACCACAATATACAGAAAGCCTTTTTCAAAAAATTCCATTTTACATGCTAATAGTTGCCATCCTTCCCACATCATTAAAAATATACCTAAGGCACAATTTCAGAGGGTTCGAACAACATGTTCAGATGAACAGACATATAATTTTTTTGAAAATGATATGGTAAATAGATTTAAAGCCAGGGGGTATAATACAGCTATTATAAATACAGCTAAACAACAAGTTAATGACTTGGATAGAAATGTTTTATTGCAAGATAAATCAGTGGGGAAATCCACTCAGACATCAACTATTAGATTTATGACTACATATGCTAGTAATACCCATTTGATCAAACAAATTATAGACAAATATTGGCCCATATTACATAATGATCCTTATTTGACTAATATAATAGGTGATCATTGTGCATACTCTTACAGAAAAGGAAAAACAATAGGACAACATTTTTCTAGTTATAAACGGCACATCAACACAGTAAAAACTATTGGTACTATTTCCAAAGGTAGCACATATTGTGGGAACTGTACTTATTGCAAGCTCATGTCTAAGACCTCTTCATTTACCTCCACAAATACAAGTAAAGTTTATGATATACTAAGTTTGATTACATGCAATACACCTTGGGTTGTATATATGGCGGTATGTAGATGCGGAGCGTTTTATGTTGGCCAGACGTCCTGCATGCTTAAACAAAGAATAGCAACACATATCAGTGATATAAAGTGTAACAGGATGAGGAGTGCATTGTACAAACATATTTTGGAACATGCAACGGCACATTTTATATTTGTGGGTATAGATAGGGTAGTTGACATGAGCTTGGGAGATAGGGCAAAACATAATATATTAGATCAAAAAGAAAAAAGGTGGATAGTTAATTTGGGTGCCTTGCATAAACCAGGTCTTAATGACCATTGGTAATTTTTATATCAAGTATATAATAGGGATTAAGTATATGGTTTCAGTGCAGTTATACACACATAAACACATCTGCATATTTTATGTGAGTGGGTATTAATTATACAACAAAAATACAAATAAAATATTTTATTTGTATGGGTTTAGTATTGGATTTATATTAACTTGTCTATGACAAATGAAAATAATATAAATAATATGTATAACTTCATAGATTGATTTATGGTTAACAGGGTGAGGGTTTCTTTAAGACATGCACGTTGTTTTTGTATTTAAATATGCAACTGTGCGTCTGTCGTCACACACTGAAGACGCTTTGGTGAAAGCGAAACCGGTCTGTGGGGTGACTGCACGGCTTTAATAAAGCTCTCCTTCAAAGACGGCTGTTGATACTTATTTGTGGATTTATTACTCAGTGCTGGACTTGTTTTGGTATTGTGTATATATATATATATATATATATATATATATATATATATATATATATATATATATATGTAACCAAACAATGTTCTTGTGCTTATGTAAACTGCAAAACGAATGAGTGAGAAGGCTTACATTTTGTGAAAAAAATGAATTATACCTAGACTTGCAAAAATCCTTGAGAATGGATTAGCCTTGCATGCTTTGAGTAATGTTGATGAAGTAGAAATAAATGAGTTTTAATAGTGGCGAAGCATATACTTTATGAAGTTTTGCTTGATGTGCTGTGTGGCAGACATGACCAGTTGTGGTGTTTCTGTATCTAAGATTAAGTGGTTCAACATTCACTGTCAGCTCCCAGATTCTGTATGACAGCAGATGTTTTAACTTCAGTAAACGTGTTGATTACCAGGTATTTGTATTATCTTGAATAAACATTTAAGTCTTAATTTTGGTATTGCTTCTGAACAAATTCTGAGATGTTCTGCTCATCACCGCAGTGTTCCATCTTTTTCCAATGTTGGTATTTGCTACAGTTTCTGCCTGTGTACCAGCAGTTTGATTTGAAGTCATTGCAGTTTCAAAGTTGCAACAGCATCCTATTTAGGTTCATCTGCAAGTCACGTACCCTGTTCTACAGCCTGTACATGTACATGATAGTCATTTACTCATTTCTGTAGGTTTAAAATGCTAATCTCTAAATATTTTTCTTCAATTTCAATGAACAGATTTACCTCGGAGACGAATACTTTTTGGTATTACTTTTACTATACCTGTCAAGACAATGGAAGTCGTCTTTGTAAGGGGAAAACAAATAACAGATTCAGGGAACAGTGACAGACTTTGCTCCACAGCAATAGACTTTAACCAGGCAGTTTTATGTCACATGTATACCTGCTTCCTTCCTGTACCTCGTGCTAGATTGAATGAAGTTGCATAAATTGTTATAAAAATAACCTTGTTGTTTAGACCATTTCTGTACTAACTTAATCATATGTGAAATCCTACAGTGGATCTAAAAAGTGTACACACCCCTGTTAAAATACCAGGTTTTTGTGATATAAAAAAATGAGACCACAATAAATTATTTCAAAACTTTTCCCACGTAGGAGATTAGTTGCCCTTTTGGTGACTGGAAGCTGTTTTATATGTAGGCGGTTTTGATGGTGAGATGTCCTGTCATTAAAGTGGCAAGTCTGCAAGTTTTCTGTGATTTTGAAGTCTTCAGGAGTTTTGTACAGCTTAATTGGTATTAATGTAAATATGGGCATCGTGCAACTCATACTTTCTCTATGGGTGGTCAGTTGTCACTGTATAGAGAATTTTGATTAATGCAGTATTACCAAAAAACTTTGTCTCACTTGGTTACTTCAGTTCTGAAACTTTTTTTTTACATCCCAGAACAAATTTAGTACTGTTTGGGAGCCTCTCCAAACATCATTTATTGTTGCAATGACCTTTCCCAAAAATGATGGTATATTTGTGGACAACTAGAGGTCACTGTAACACAAGGCTTCCCTTTCTTCTTTCCCATATTTATTTATTTATTATTTATTGACATTTGTTAACCGGGTTAGTCCATCTGGGATATTGTCCCATTTTCAGTGGAGACCAGAGGAGAAAAGCTCCAGAAAATACAATATATGATTACAGAACAAGAAAAACAAGTATTACAAGCAATAATAGCAAGCAATGGAAATAAACATCTACCGGTGTAGAAATAAACAACTACTTTTATTTATTTATTTATTTTTGACAAAATTAAATTCTTAGTTGCTGAACAAATGGGGAGAGTCAAGAGTGATAGTAGGATGTAATGAGTGAGATGTGAGTGTGGGAGGAGGGGAGAGCTAAGTAGGGTCATAGCAGCGACAGGTTTTGGAATTGAGTAAGTGTGTCTTCAGTTCTTTTTTAAATAGTGGAGTATGAGAGAGCGTATATCCAGGGGAAGTTTATTCCAAGCTTGGGCCACAGAGTGCTTGTAGAGTTGCTTACCAACAGACCTGTTAGGGTGGTAGACATTAAGCAATTGCTGATTTGAGGTGCGGAGAGATCGAGAAGGGGTATAGATGGAAACGAGAGATAGGGAAGGACAGCAGGAGGGTTTAAAGAGCATATTGTGCAGCATGTGAAATTGGTAGAGTTGAAGTAGTTGTGGGAGTTCCAGCCACTGTAGAGACTTTAAGGCAATACAGTGGTGTGTGTTGTTTGGGCAGTTAGTAATGAATCTGTCTATTTTGTGGTAGGTTTGTTGAAGTTTGTTCAGTGTAGTAGTTTGAATATTTGTGAGAACTGGCGCAGCATAGAGGAGAAGAGGGGAGGAGAAGTGCTTGTCCAAGAGTGAGTTTAGCCTCAGGAGTGAGGTATTTTCTGATGTTCTTCATCTCACATTGCTGCAGTCCTAACACTTGGGGTAGTCCGCTGTCCCAGTCGGCCCGAATACCAAAGTATAAGGCTGACGTCGGTCAAGGTGCATTTGTCTGACATCAGGACGTCAGGGTACAAATGCGCATGACCGACGTCATATCCTCAGTCTTTTTTGCCGCATGGTCCGATGCAGAAGCAGTATTGCGAGTGCAGGTTGGCATTCTGAAATTTTCTGAAGTCGGAGTTTCAGACCGAATCAAAGTTGGCTAAGTACCCGTTGGGAATATTTTGGTTTTTTCTTGCCTCAGTATTTAACCGGATGTCAGAAAAAGTGAATAACTGTATTTCTTGTGGGAAACAGATACCTCATAGGGATTACCATACCTTGTGTATACCTTGCTTAGGGCCTGAGCACGACGTTGTTGGCTGTCGCTCTTGTGCTAGATTTAACAAACGCACTATTAAGAGAAGATTAGATTGTGCCAGGTTAGTTTTTGGGAAGCGTTGTAATTACAACATGCCGTCGGATGTTCCGACGCCCGCTTTGTCTAAAAAGCGCAAGGACAAAGCAGCGAAGCCTAGGGTGGAAGAACCGTCTGTCCCGGACGTCGGTTCTTTAGAGGGCTCGGTGGAGCCGGTGGTTCTACCAGAAGTTCCTTTGGATTCTCAGGGAGAGACTTTACTGTTACAAGATGTGTCCTCTCAGGAGGTAGGCCAGGCTGAAGGGGCTTCTCAGGTAGCTGTTCTCCCCTCCCTTCCTAAGGTGGTTAGGCCCTCCCCTTCTGTTTCCAAGGCTTCTTCTAGAGGCAGGCCAGGGTTAACTGCAGTGGGGTCTCCCTAGTTCTTCAGGGTCTCTGCCTAAGAAACATATGCTTAAAATGGCAGAAGATTTGATTACTATGATTAGAGGTTCTATGCCCCCCCCCCCCGATAAGAGGCCTAGGGTGGGACCTGGGGTTGAGAGTTTTGTGCAGTGTTCGGGGGCTTCTGGGGCTTTGGCTGAAGACTTGCAGGAGTATCCTCCTTATTCTGATTCTGATGTAGATGATTCTACTCCTTCGGCTTCTCCTCCTGAGGATTTTTCTTTCAGAGACTCTTCATTCCATGAGGGAGCATTTTAAATGGGAAGGTCAAGATTTCTCTGATTCCAGGAAAAGGCTTAGGGAATTTTTGTTTCTACCCCAGCATAGGCCTTTGGCTATTCCTCCTGTTCTGGATGTGGTAGAGGATGTTTTTGCAGAGGCTTCCCTGAACCCTGATTCTTTGCCTCCTGCCCCAGTTAAACCGGATAGGTATTATAGGGTGCCTGAAGCTCATAAGTATCTTTTTAAGAGTCCTAGGGCAGACCCAGAAACTGTTTCTCAGGGCCCTAAAGGTGTTAAGGCTTCTGTTGTTAAAAATCCAGTTCCTTCTGATAAAGAGGCAAGGGCTTTGGATAGATGGGGAAAGAAGGTGTATACTTCTTCCACTTTAGCCATGAGGGCTTTGAATTGCCAGTTTCACATGTTGAAATACCAAAATTATCTCCTTTCACAATTGAAGTCTAAGGTAGATGCTCTGGCGGAAGGTATTGAGTGTAAAGAGTTGCAGGATTTAGTTCATGTTTCTGAACAGGTGGGTAAGCATTCCTTGCAATGTGGTTTTGATGCTGTACAGGCCTCTTCGAGGGTGGCAGCCACTGGTTCTGTTCTTCGCAGGCACGCCTGGCTGAGGGATCAGAATTTAGCTGAACATGTAAAGACAAGGATTTTAGATGCTCCTTTACAATCTGATGTGTTATTTGGTGCGCCTGTGGAAGCAGTTTTAAAGAAAATGGAGGACAAGGCTAAGTCTATGCAGACTGTTAAAGATTTTTTGCAGGTTCAGCCTCCAAAGTTTAGTAGAAATTGGCCTACTAAGGGGTGGACATATCCTTCTTATGATTCTCAGTCTAGGGGTAGATCTAGGCGTGGTAGGGGCAGAGCTCAAGGTTCTTTTAGGCCTAGAACAGGGAGTTCACCTGCCCAGTCTTCTGGTGAGGGCAGGGGTCAGTCCTTTCGTAAGCAGACCCAATGACCTGCCTTTTCAGCTGCCAGAGCCTTCTCGTCTGGCAGCACCTTTGGGAGGAAGGCTGGCACTTTTCAAAGAAAATTGGAGTGTTATTACCCAAGATGGATGGGTATTGGATATCGTTCACCATGGTTACAGGTTTTATTTCCATACCTTGCCTCCTTTCAAAGGCATGCCAGACATTCCTCCTATACAAAGAAAAGAGGCTCACAAGCAAATTTCTCTGTTACTCCAGATAGGGGCCATTCAGCCGGTTCCTGTGCCAGAAAGGGGCCTAGGATTTTATTCTCGCCTGTTCCTAGTACCAAAAAAGGGGAACACGTGGAGACCAATTTTGGATTTGTCTACCCTCAACACTTATCTGGACATTCCCAAGTTCAAAATGTTGACGTTACAACAGCTTTTACCTCTGCTGGGCAAAGATCACTGGATGGTAACTTTAGATCTCAAGGAGGCTTACCTTCATGTGCCTATCAGACTCAGTTGCAGGAAGTATCTGCGTTTGCGAGCTGGAAATTCCCATTATCAGTTCTCTGCATTGCCCTTTGGCTTATCTACTGCCCAGAGTATTCACAAAGTTCTGGCTCCAGTCGTAGCTTTCTTCAGGCTAAAAGGAATACAAATCTATCCTTACTTGGACGACTGCCTGATTCTGGCTCAAGAAAAGGACGAGCTTCTTCAGCATCTGGAATATGTGATAGCAGTGCTAAGATGCCTGGGGTATTCTGTGAACGAAATAAAGTCCAGTCTAGTACCCTCTCAAGACATGTGCTTTCTGGGTGTGAGACTGAATACAGCAGCCCAGATGGCCTTTTAACCCCGGACAAACAAAAGAATCTTTCCCTTTACTTCCATCAACTATCTCTTCAGTCCGGGCTGACTGCAAGGACAGTCCTTCAAGCCTTAGGGTTCATGGCATCTTGTATTCTGGTGCTTCCCAATGCCAAACTGCATATGAGGAAGCTGCAATGGTATCTAAAAAAAATGTATGGACACAGCACTGCCAGGATTTGGACACTGTCATTCCAATAATACCTTGCATTCAAAAGGAATTTTTGTGGTGGGCTCAGGAATGTCACCTAAACAAGGGACTCTCTGTGACCCGACCAGAGGCGAGTCAGATTCTAACGACAGATGCCTCAGACATAGCTTGGGGAGCTCATCTGAATGGAAAGTGGATACAAGACAAGTGGCCTGCCAGACTACAGCATCTACATATCAACATGAAGGAGATGTTAGCAGTCCAGTTTGCATTACTGGCTTTCAAGGAGTTACTTCTTCCAGGGCAGGTGTTGATTCTGACAGACAACACAACTGTCATGTGGTACATCAACAAGCAAGGGGGAACACATTCTTATCCTCTATGCAGGCAAGCAATGATTTTGTGGGAGACTGCGCTCAGCTTGCAGCTAAATCTTCAGGCAAGGTTTCTGCCAGGAGCACAGAACTCCTTAGCAGATGTGTTAAGCAGGCAAATCATGGATCCCCACAGTGGAAACTGGATCTTCATGTATTTCAAAATTGACAGTGTCATGGGGAACTCCAGACATAGATCTGTTCGCTTCTCCACTAAACCACCAGCTGCCAAAGTTTTGCACGAAAAGGTTTCATCACACAGCTTGGAAAGTGGATGCTCTTTCGTTCAGTTGGGAAAATCTTCATGTGTATGCCTTTCCACCTCTGCCTCTCCTCCCAAAGGTACTCCTAAAGGTCAGACAAGACAAGCCAAGGATGATTTTGATAGCTCCAGATTGGCCTCGGCAACACTGGTACCCATTACTGAGGAATCTGGTAAGGAAGCCTCCATGGCCTTTACCTTTAATTCCACACCTTTTGTCTCAGAGGGACGGTCATCTACTCAATGTCAAGCTTCACTCTCTTCATCTAACAGCCTGGCATATTCTGTTTTGAACCACAGCAGGTCTCAACTTCCTCAACAAGTTTTGAATGTGATTATGGAAGCCAGAAGACCTAGTACACGTAAAGTGTATGCAGAAAAATGGAAGAGATTTTTATTTTGGAGTGCAGCAAAGGATTTGGATGTTTCTGAGCCTAATTTGAGTGTGGCTCTTCAATATCTTACTGAGTTATTGGACAAAGGTTTGTCTTTCTCTTCCATTAAGATTCATGCTGCAGCAATTTCAGCTCACTATGATTGTGACCCACCATTGTTTTCTCATCCTTTGTTCAAACAATTTCTTAGAGGGGCAAAGAATATAAGACCCCCACGTAGAGCTCCTACTCCTGCTTGAGACCTCAATTTTGTGTTGGAGAAACTTACTCTACAACCTTTTGAGCCTGCGGCTACTGCTGAATTGAAATACTTGTCATGGAAGACTGCTTTTTTGTTGGCCATTACTTCTGCAAGAAGGGTTTCTGAATTACAGGCCCTTATGGCGGTTGAGCCTTTTTTGATTTTCCATAAGGATAGGGTATCATTACGTACTAATCCTTCCTTTATGCCTAAGGTGGTTTCTAGTGTGGCTTTAAACCAAACTATTCATTTGCCTACTTTTTATGCAGATCCCCAAAATAGGGGGGAAAAGATTTTGCATACTTTAGATGTACACAGGCAGTTGCGTTATTATTTAAGCAGGACTAGGGATTTTAGGCAGTCTCAGCAGTTGTTTGTTTCTTTTGCTTTGAGTTCTCAGGGCAAGCCTGTGTCAAAACAAACTATATCTAAGTGGATTGGGTTTTGCATTGCATTCTGTTATTCCCATCATGGCAAGGAGATTCCAGCTGGGATTAGGCCTCATTCCACTAGGGCTACTGCCACTTCAACAGCATTTCTAAGCGGGGTGGCAACTAAGGATATTTTGGAGGCAGCTACTTGGAGTTCAGTGCATACTTTCTCCAAGCATTACCACCTTCCTCTCTATTCTAAATCCAGGGCTGGTTTTGCCACTGCTGTGTTGCAGGGCATTTTGGCAGCTCCTGCTTCATTATAGTTTAGCCATCCTCCCTTACCTCTGCTTTGGGATTGTACCCAAGTGTTAGGACTGCAGCAATGTGAGATGAAGAACATAGTACAGTTTTGTACCTACCATAAATGTAGATGTTCGAAGATCCACATTGCTGCAGTCCAATTCTCCCCTCCTTCCCCTCTGTGTTTAGGGGTGGTTGTGTGGGTGGGGTTCTATTTTGGTAAATTTGTATATATTGTATATATATTAGGTACAGGAGTGTTTGGTGTTTTTTGGTTTTGGCCTTATCTTTTTAGGGTCTTCTGACATCTGGGGCAAGAAAAGACTGAGGATATGACGTCGGTCATGCGCATTTGTACCCTGACGTCCTGATGTCAGACAAATGCGCCTTGACCGACGTCAGCCTTATACTTTGGTATTCGGGCCGACTGGGACAGCGGACTACCCCAAGTGTTAGGACTGCAGCAATGTGGATCTTCGAACATCTACATTTATGGTAGGTACAAAACTGTACTTTCCAATATAGGAGACCAAGTTTTTTTTTTTTTTTTTTTCAAAACAGGTTTATTGTTTTAACATATAAGAGAAATATCATAACAATTTTATACAAGTAATTAAAAATAGGTATTATTATAATATTCAACAAAACAACTAAAGTATTTACAAAGACATCCACTACAATCAGATCAATTAATTAAACTAAAATACCATGCTATTGAAATTAAAATTTTTTAACAAATTTTGTAAATTATCCCATACAATATAATAAGATGTTTTTCTATTTGTTCTTGTCCTAATTGTGTTTATTTCCATATGGCACACTATATTCATAACATTTTAAATTCATTGAACGAAGGAGGTGTATCTGAAATCCAATTTCTAGTTATCATTTTCCTAGCCACTGCTAGAATAGACCATAACAAGGGAAGCTTAACCTTTTAACACTTTGAGGTACAGGTGTGTTGAATAATATAAGAGATTTAGAAATAATGAAATTATCTGTAAAAGAGCCTGCAAAAATTCATTAATTGACTTCCAGTATTCTTTCAATTTTATACAGTCATAAAACATATGAGCCCAGTCAGCATTAATTTCTACATTACATCTCTTACATAAATTATCTTTATTATTTATTTTATTCATCATCAAAGGTGTATAAAAGATCTATGTAAAATTTCCATGTATAAAGTCTCCAGACAATGGAAGACGTAGTTCTATAAGCAGATTCCAATATATATTGTTTATCTTGTTGATTTGGTGGGTCCCCATTAATAGAAGTGAAATAATTCCAGTATGAATCTACACTGTAAAAAGTTTCTTGTCTGATAATTTTATGTATGTATGAAAGTTTACCTTTATCAGAAACTTTATGTTGTAAATTTAATATCAAGTAATCAATCAGTGTTGGAATAGATTCTTTAATTGTTATAGACATTAGATCTATTTTATTAATGAGATGTTGTTTAAAGGTCTGAACCTCTAACCAGCAAGTTTCTCTTGTATCAAATTCTTGTTTTAAGAAATCTAGATTTTTAACTTTATTATCAGATATCAACTGATACCAGTACTTTAGATCATTATCTATAGTTAAATGAGTTCCTTCAGAAGTAGATGACAAAAGCATACCCTGAGTATACATTATAGGAAATACAATAAAATTCCATTCCCTATACTTAGGGTGCATTAATATAAAGTTACGATAACTAATAATAATATTTAATGGGTAACAAACCATATGTTTAGGTGTAATAGGTGAAGTACAAAATTCCTTTAGTAACCATAACATGGAGTTATTTACAATCATATTTTTATGTGTTAAGGAGATTTTCATGAAGTGCATACTAATTAGCTCCCAATAATCTTTCCATTTTGCGACATATGACTGATCTATTAATAAAGTAATAACTTTTACAATAGAAGAGATAGTATATAAATTAAAGTCTGGAAAAGAAATACCCCCCTGAGACCAGCTATTAGTATGTTTCTTTAATGCAATCCTAGGTCTATTAGGTGCCCATAGGAAATTTAACATTAGTGTATTCAGTTTCTTGATAATTATTTTTGTAGGTGGAAGTATTATTGATTCTATTAAGTATAAAATCTTGGGGAATATTATCATTTTAATAATTGTAAGTCTCTCCTCCATAGTAAAAAAACATATTATTCCAGGTATTAAAAAGATTTTGTATATTAAGAAAACGGGTATTATAATTATTATATATAATAGGTTTAATATCTTTAGATAGTATTATACCTAAATAAGTTATCTGACCTGAATTGGGTACATATTTAGTAAAATCACTAATGAGAACATTTTTTCGTGTATATATAGGTAGTATTTTAGTTTTTTCTTCATTGAATATTAAACCAGAAATACTTTTAAAATTCATCATTTTATCAAATAGAGACTGCATAGAAGAATTAGATCCTGCTGATGTAATTAGAACATCATCTGCAAAAAGTTGAATTTTGGATGTTGTATTTTCATCTATTTCAAAACCCTCTGTCAGTACTGTTTCTGATCAAATTAGCCCAAGGCTCCATTACTAAAGTGAATAATAGTGGAGAAAGTGGACATCCTTGTTTTGTACCTTTAAGAATGGGTATTTTTGTGAAACATATGTTCCTACCTTAATATAAGCCAACGTTCCTTTGTATAAATGCTCAATTAGATTTACAAATGCATCTGAGAAGTTTGTGCACTTCATTAAGGTAAACAGTCCCAACTTACTGAATCAAATGCTGAACTTATATCAAGACTAATAAGTGTTAAATCTTTCTTTTTCCTATTTGCAAAATCTATTAATGTTAAAGTTCTTCTTATATTATCAAAAGTATTTCTATTTACAATGAAGCCTGTCTGATCTATATCTATAATGCCGGGAATGATTGTCTTCAATCTATCAGCAAAGATACTCATAAACATTTTATAATCAACATTAAGTAATGAGATGGGCCGATATGAAGAACATCTAGTTGGATCTTTATTAGGTTTTAAAATTGGCGAAATAAATGTATATTGCCAAGATGGGGGGGGTTATTAACCCAGTTTGGGCCAAAATAAAAACCTTATGTATTAATGAATATGTACTTTTAGAAAGGATTTTATATATCTCTGGTATAATACCATCATTACCCGGTGCTTTATTTGATTTAAGCTTATTTATTTGTGTAATAACTTCTGTATATGAAATACTCTTGTCCAATAGTTTAATCTGTTGTTAAGCTTTTTATTCATGTTTGTGGTTATAAACTCCTTTATTTTATCTTTAGGTTCCATGTTAATGTTATTATGGTTAATTTTGTGAAAGTGATTTCTAAATTCATCTAGTATTTCTGGTATACTAGAAACATTCTTCTTTTTCCTTAGAGAAAAGATTTCTTTGATATGGTTTTGTTTATTCAACCTTTTTGTTTTATTTTTAAGTCTATGTAAGTATTTGGGGCTTATTGAATAAGACAAAAACTTGTATTTCTCTAAAGTTATTTTAACTTTGAGTTAAAATTTCTTTGTATTTCTCATTTAGTTTGTTTATTTCTTCAATAACTTTCTTGTCCATAATATTTTCTTTATTATTATGTTTATAAGAGTCTAATTTACTTTGAATATCTAACAATTCCTTATCCCAAGATTTCCTTTTATTATTATACCATCTGATACTTTGTCCATATAGATATGATTTTAAGGCATCCCAAACATAAACAATGGAGACTTCAGGAGTATTATTTATGTCTAAAAATGTTTTACTTCTGAAAGTATATATTCTTTATAGTCTTTTAGTTGAGTTAAGTGTGCTGGTATCCTTTTGATCTGAACATTATGAGTATTTTTTATCATGAATTCAAAAAATTGAATTATGATCAGATATAGGACATGAAATGATTTTGGAATTAATTAAATCTGTTACCATCTGGTTAGAAATAAAGACCCTATCTATTTTTGAATAAGTTTTGTATCTGTTAGAAAAAAAGGTGTATGGTAATGACTTTGAATCTATCTGATTATTAATATCATTCAAATGATAAGAATTAGCAAAATCATTTAAATGTTTTGCATTAGATGTAATTCTTCTTTTCCTATAGTGGTAGTATCACTTTCATGTAGTATACAATTAAAGTCACCAGCTAAAATAATATCTCCTATAGAGAATGATATGATCTTATCAAGATGATGTTTCACTGTATTAATACCAATTCCAGGTATCCAATATACATTAATTAAAGTGTAAGTCTTCCCATTAATTTGTATTGTAACCATACAAAAATTCCTTTGTCATCCTGATAAGACTTAATGGTTTTAGGAATGGGCATACTTTTATTCCATAAAATAGCCACTCCTCTTTTTTCTGAGTGTGCTCTGAACTAACCAATACTGTATATTTGTTTGTGGCTAGTTTATCAATATCTTTTTTCAAGAGATGGGTTTCTTGCAGGAAGACTAAGTTGGCCTTATGTAAATTAATGTATCTTATTAGGCTTGCCCTTTTACATGGATTATTCAATCCATTAATGTTTAAAGAAATTCCTTTTAAAGATGTCATTTGGCATTTTTAAAACTTAAGAATCTTATGATCAAAATAACAAATAACAAGATAAGTAATGTTACATCTCCTCCTTTAGGTGTACCTTTAAATATAGCTGTATTTATTGAATCTCTTATGGGATTTTGTATAGGATTCAATTTTGTTTGTAGTGACAATGAATGTACAAAATATATTGTGGATGTCAAAACTATATACAAATAACAATGAACAAGTGAAAATAATGTAAGGATTAAACCTTGCATCCAGCCTGGAGTTATAAACTCCAACTTAGAGTAGTATTTACCACTCAAGTTAACCCCTAAGCAGCAGTACCTCAGCTACCACCTTATCAATTTAATACTAGTTATATTTAACTGAGGTTAACAGTTTTTAATTCAATTATCTAGTAAGACAAGACTACACATTTGGTAAAACAGCATCATATAAACTAAAATAAACCTTTTTTTTTTTAAAAAAACTGTTCATACTACTATATACATCCATGTAATATAAAACACTTGTATTCAAATAGCATTCAAATAATCTTGATGTTAGAAATCAAGAGGAGAGAAAATAAGTTCTAACATTCATTTAAATCAAAAACTAATATGATTCAGACATTACATATATTAAGATGCATCTATTTTCTGTCATGTAAATGCAATTAACAGCGTCCAAAAAAAAACTTGAATTGCTTGTATATGAGCATTTACTCAAACTCATTATTGTCAATAGAATAAAGTATTGTATTCATAGAAATTGTTATAAATCATACTGCATAGTTATGCAGATTCTCAGAAACACTTATATACATATATACATACACACACACATATATATATATATATATATATATATATATACACACACACACACACACACACACACATATATATATATATATATATATATATATACACACACACATACACACACACACATATATATATATATATATATATATATATATACACATACATACACACACACACACACATATACATAAACATATATATATATATATATATATATATATATATATATATATATATATACACACACATGCATACACACACACACACACATATATGTATATATATATATATATATACATATATATATATATCTGATCTCACTGAGTTATGTCCTTACTGAGCACTATCTTACTTGCTGTCCCTACAATAAATCTGTCTGCTTTATACAAAATAATGCACAGCAAACACATTTTAGTAACCAGATTTTACAACCATGCTATACTACTGCTTTAAAATATATCACATGACAATTTCTTCCAGTATAGAGTTATAAAATTATTTATGCTTGTCAATCAGATGAATTAAATGAGTTATAGTAATGTATATGTTTGGAACATAAGTTTTTAACACAGATTATTAAGCTGCTGTTAAGTAGATTTTCAAAAACACTTGAATAAATGTTTCATTTTCTATGCCTTCTAAAATAAGACATTTACTTACTACAAGAAACTGTATCATTTAAACTCATTATAACTGACATATTTTATGAATTATAACATAGATATTTAAGTAATTATATAAAATAACTCACATTTAGATGTTAAAGAGTTCATTTTCCTTCACATAGTCGCATTTGTATCATTTCTATTTCCTGGTAGAGTGTCATTGCTGAATCTGTGATGTGTCAGTGTGATATCTAGGTCAAAGGTGAGACTAGCTGCTTTCAGCTTCTCTGTGAGAATTCTGAGAGTTGAAGCTTTTGAAGTAGCTCATGGACACTGTGCATGAGACAGCCCACATCCCAGATTGTCTCTCTTAACATTTTGGCGGGAAACTTATTAAAAACTAGTGACAAACATTCATTTAGCAGTGTAAGTGCATCTAAACATGACAAAACCTTCACAATGTATTTTACAGGTTATTACAGCCTCTATGTAAATGAAATTAAGCCCAAAATTATTAATAAGTAATAAAACTCAATATTTTTGTCCCAACTCAGTTTTTATGCAAATCTTATTGTTTAGTGTGTCTATATGATCAAAAGCATTTCTATATATTAATAAAGAAAAGAAAAAGAGAGTAGAAAGTAGAAGGGTGTAAGGCAGAAATAAAAAAAATGTAAGAGAAAGCTATAAGAAGTATATACAATGGAATATTACTTACTGTTTATATTAATAGAGTTAAAAATAAAACATATTATTTACTATTATTTAGTTCTAATTATTATTAGTTAAAGCATGACAGATTATTTACAAACAAGCATAAGCAGTGTAATCAAGAAAGTATAATTAGGAATAGCATTTGAAGAACATATAAACTTTTTACAAGGAATAAATGTTATTATTCTATTAATCATATTTTCACTACTCTTCTCTCCCTGCCTTCCCCCACCCTTCACCCACTACATAATCTAAATAGAATGTCATTGTTTAAACAAAGAAAAGAAGAAAAGGAGAAGAAAAAAAGATAAAGAAAAAAATGTATCAAATTACTGACCTTACTTCTCCTTTTCAGAAAGAGAAACAAGTTGAATCACAACTTGCCATTAAATCTCCAGATATTTTGACTAGTTATGAAGCAAAACATTTCTTTGCACACAAAGAATAGCTTTGATTAAATCTTTTTCAAAATATTTGTTGCTTCTTGGAAATGCAGGAACTATATTTAAAAGATTAATAATGAAATAAAATGATGAGAGAAAAAAAACCTAGAACAAATCATTTGTTTTTTAGTCTCTTCTTCTTCTCTGAAGTCTTCCACGAAGTTTCAGTTGCCAGTCTCTTTAATGAAGGACTAGCCCATTCCATTTCTTCTATTTTATCCAAAATCTTATTTTTTTTTGATAAACAGTAAAGCAGAGTCTAAGTCATCGAAAATTTTAGGACCATCAGGAAGGAAGATTTTAAGCTTGGCAGGAAACAGAAGGTATGTTTTAAACTGTGCTTTTAAGCTCCCTTATTAGTGGCAGAAAAACTTTTCTTTTAGCTATTACCATGGAAGAATAGTCATTGTCAAAACGCACAGTTGTCTCATTAATCTTAACAGGAGCTTTAGCCCAAGCAGATTTAAGAACCATCTCTTTATCAAAAGATGATAGAAATCTAACTATAACTGATCTAGGATAGTTTTGTTAGAGTTAGTATTAGTTATAGATCTATGAGCTCTTCGATACCAAAGAGAATGCTTCTGGTAAGTCTAAAGTTTTAGGGAGCCATTTTGTTAAAAAGAAGTAATATTGTTACCTTCAATATTTTCTGGCAGTCCAAAAATCCTAATGTTATTGCCTAGATCTATTTTCCAGGTCATCCAGCTTTGTTTGTAAATGTGTATTTTGTTTCAGCAGAAACTCAATGTTGATTTCCTCTTCTTGTATTCTATTTTCCATGTCATTCACAGCTTCTTCTATGCCTGTCATCTGGATCTTCTGTTGTTGCAGGTCTATATGTAACAAGTCTATTTGTTTTGTAGTTTTTTCTATGAAGGTGTCTATTTTAGTATCCATTTTATCCATCTTAGCAGTAAGTTGCTGGATTATAATTATCAGAGACTGAAGTTCTTCCTTGATGCTGGAGTCTTGAGAATTTGTCTTACTGGAACTCATTTCAGACTGATAAACTGACAGGAAAATTTCCAAAGTGATTTCTGACAGGAATATTGTTAAGATTTCCTTTCTTTTTTAGATATAGTTCAAGAACTATATAAAACAAACATATTTAGAAAGAAAATTACTTCAAAAATTAATTTTTTAAGTAATTAATTCCTGTCAGTGTAATGAAAGTGGTGGAGCTGAAGAAATCTGCTGCTATCCTGTGTTCATCCTTGGCCACGCCCCAAGACCAAGTTTTTGATGGGATTTCTTTATGCATTGTTGTATATGCTAATTGAATTTTAGTTCATCGTCAGTGATGACCCCTAAGAGTTTAGAGTGGGTGTCAGGATGGATGGCTGTATTATTACAAGACTTAATGACAAAGGAAGATCTATGTTAAGCAAGAGAACGGGGGAGGAAGAGCAAGAGTTTGTTTTTTTTGTGAGTGAAGATTAGTATTTAGTACGTTTTTTGAAAGCCATTGTTCGGTGGAGAGTAGAGCTTTTTGGGCTAGAGTGTGTAGGTCAGAGATATTGTCGGCTGTAGAAATAAAAGTGGAGTTATCGGCGTATTGAATGAGCGATGAATGATTGCAAGAGGTGAAGAGGTCATTAGTGAAGATATTGAATAAAAGGGGGCCTAAGATGGGAACCTTGCGGAACCCCAGTAGAGATAGGCAGGAAAGGAGAATACGAGGAGAGCCATTTGACAGATTGTTGGCGTCCAGATAACTAACGAACCAGCTGAGGGTGGAGGAGGATAGGTGAAAGTTTGCAAGTTTAGATAGAAGTAAAGGATGAGATACAGTATCAAAAGCTTTGGTGAGGTCTAGAAAGAGGCAGAGGAAGTAAGTTTATTATTGTCCAGGGATTCTGCAATGGTGTGGCTGAAGGAGAGTAGAGCAGTAGTAGTGCTATGACAGGGGCACAAACCATGTTGAGTAGGGGTGAGTAAGTTGTGATTGAGAAGGTGGTTTGGAAACTGAGTATGGATACATTTTTCTAGGATCTTAGGGGGGATAGAATGGCAATAGGTCGATAGTTGGTAGGATCAGTAGAGTTGCCTCCCTTATGGAAAGGGGTGGTGTAGAAAGATTTCCAAAGAGTAGGAACAGTAGATTCTAGCATGGATCTATTAATTGAGTCAGCTGCAAGTGACTTTGAGTTTGAGCAGTAGAGATTTGATGTAAGAAGTGGGAAGTGGCTGGAAGGAGAAAAAAGTGTTATTGGGGGTGGGTGATGGATCAGGTAAGGAGTAGGAGTTAGTTTGAGAGGGTAGGAGGTTTTGGATGGAGGAGATGAATTGGGAAGTAAGTAGGGTAGCTGTTTCCTCCGGAGTCGAGTTTGGGTAGGGGGAAGGGTTAGAGGGTGAGCCTGGGTAAAGGATGCTATTTATTGTAGACCTGAATTTACGGGGGTTAGATCTATGTTTATGCTGGCCTGAGCTATAAAATGATTTTTTTGTCTTTGTCTGTTTTTTGGCAAGATTACGTAGTTGTCTGTATTTGAGAAGATGAGGTGTATGTTAATTTTGATCCAGGCTTTCCAGGCACTGTCTCTTTGTTTCATGATGGTTTTAGTTTCTTTTGAAAGCCTGGAGGCATGATTAGATTTCACTCTGATCATTCTAGAGGGAGCTAGGGAGTCCAGAGTATTTAGGAAAATGCTATTAAAAGTGTCAACGGCATCATTCAGGGGAAATTGTTTAAGGATGGACCAGTCAATGTTTTGGAGTAGTGAGTTAAACTATGAAGAGTTAAATGAGGATAGTTTCTGACAATCTCTAAAGAGGTGGGGTTTAGGAGTGTGAGGGTCATATCTTAGGATAGAGGTAGGGAGATGGTCACTAAGGTATGTCTGGTAGGGTTTTGGGCTGGTGGTAATGTTTAGGGAAGTTAGTAAGAATCCAGTCTATTGTGTAGCTGGAGGTGGAGTTTTTGTGGAAACGAGTGGGGGTAGAAATTAGTTGGTGGAAACCATGAAGGTGAATACTGAGTAAGGGAGAGTCAGTAGAAAGTTTAAACTAGTCTATATTGACATCCCCAAGGATGAATGTTTCATAAGGTATATTGAGATAGAACCAGGTTAGTATGTTTTCGAGAAAGGGTATATTGTTGCCAGGAGCAATATAGATGGAAGCTATAGCAAGTTTTTTGTCAGGATTTAGCTGGAGGTTAAGAATGAGGAGTTCAGCAGGGTGGAAGCCAAGAATAGGTGTGGGGTAAGGTGAAAGGTTAAGGCTGTTAGAGTAGTGGATGGCTACACCACCTCCTTTCTTTGACGTTCTATCAGAGTGGTAGATGTAATCAGGGGGGAGTGTTTCACTGTTTGAGATATGAGGCTTGAGCCATGATGTTCATCGTGTTTCACTGTTGCAGTCATTACTATTGGGTTATCCTGCTGGCAGGCTACCCGCAGTCGGCCTGAATTCCAAAGTCTAGGTCCGGCGTCGGTTGATGTTGCTTCCTCCCTGACGTCAGTGCGCTAGGGGTATAAAAGATGCAGCAGACGCCATTTTCTTCAGTCTTTCTTGCCGCGCGGTGCCCTAAGCAAAAGCAGTTCGCAAGTGCCGGTTGGCAGACTCCTGAGATTTTCAAGTTGGAATTTCAGATCTGAAGTCTTCATTAAAAGCCAAGTACCCTGTTGGGGAAACTTTTGTCTTGCTCCAGACCGATGTCAGAAAAAGTTAATAATTTCATTTCTTGTGGGAAGCAAATATCTCATAAGGATTTTCATTCTTACTGCATTCCTTGCCTAGGCCCTGACCACGACATTGCTAGTTGTCGGTTTTGTGCTAGATTTAACCAACGCACTATTAAGCATCGGAACGATTTTGCATTTCATTACTTTGGCAGAAGATTTAATTATATAATGCCATCGGAACAGCCGACTACCGGAGTTTACAAAAAACGCAAAGAAAAAGAAGGAAAGGCATCCAAGGTCCAAAACCGATGACGAGGCTTCTTCTAGGCCAGTCACCGGTTCTCAGTGAGGCGCTTTTGCAGCCCCTGACTACCGCTACTTTAGAGCTGCAGGCCGGTACCGACTCCCACATGGAGTCAACCAGGCCTACAGAAACACAAGGTATTGGACCTTTGGAAACCATTCCCTCAGATGGGTCCGGAGCCGCTGAGCAGGCATCGGCTTCTGAGGGCGTTTTCAGACCTACACAATTATATGTTAAAACTACTTCAGCTTCAAAGGCAAAGACTAAAGCAGCTTTAAAGACAAAGAAACAAGTACAAAAGCCCCATGGACAGGCCTCCATGCCTAAAAAACAGATGCTCAAAATGGCCGAAGACCTAATTACTTTGATCAGGGGTTCTCATCCCCCTCCTGACAAGAGGCCTAGGCAAGAGGTAGAATATCAATCTTCAGATCAGGTTTTCATTTCATCTGATTCCTCTAATAATCAGGAATACTCTCTTCCTCCTTATGAGGATTCTGATGCTGAAAAATCTATCCCCTCAGCTTCTCCTCCTGAGGATTATTCTTTTGGGGAAACACTGCATACCATGAGAGAGCATTTCCACTGGGAGTGCCAAGATTATTCACAATCTAAGAAAAAGCTCAGAGACTTTCTTTTACTGCCTCAGCACAGGCCGCTGGCTATTCCACCTGTGCTGGACATTGTAGATGTATTTTCAGAGTCCAGCCTGACTCCTGACTCCTTACCTTCAGCTCCTGTTAAGCCAGACAGATACTACAGGGTTCCAGGCTCCCACAAATTTCTTTTTAAAAACCCTGCTGCTGACCCAGAAACTATCTCTCAGGGTCCCAAGGGGGTCAAGGCTTCCACTGCAAAAAACCCTACCCCCTCTGACAGAGATTCCAGGGCACTGGACAGATGGGGAAAAAAGATTTACACTTCTTCTACCTTGGCTATAAGGGCTTTAAATTGTCAGTTTCACATGCTTAAATATCAGCAATACATTGTCACTGCTTAAACAGAAAATGTTGACTGATTCTGAATGTGCAGAAAATAAAGAAATGCAGGATTTATTGCATGCAGCTGAACAAGTTGGAAAGCATACTTTACAATGTGGTTTTGATTCGTTGGAGGCTTCCTGCAGAGCCGCTGTTACGGGTTCTGTCATTAGGAGGCATGCTTGGTTAAAGGAACAGAATCTGGCCGATCATGTTAAAGCAAAATTATTAGATGCTCCATTACAGCATGATACCTTGTTTGGTGTTAAAGCAGAAGAGGTGTTGAAGAAAATGGAGGGCAAAGCCAAATCTATGCAGACAGTCAAGGATTTCTTACAGGTACAGCCTCCAAGATTTAGCAGACACTGGCCTACAAAGAATTGGTCCTTTCCAGTGTCAGACAGGCCACAGAGGCAGATCCCAGCCCCAAGGCTCATACAGGTCTCAACAGTGGGGTGCTTCTACCTCCAAAAGCGGAGAAGACAAATTACAGCCATACAGAAAGCAGTCCCAATGACTTCCCCCACCAGCGCCAAGCGCTTATCTTCTGGCAGCTCCTTTAGGGGGAAAATTAGCACTTTTTTCACAAAACTGGCACCTAATCACCCAGGACAAATGGGTCCTGAACACAGTGTCACAAGGTTACAGGTTCCACTTTCACACCCTGCCAACGGCAAACGGTACCCTTTATTTGTACAGTTTAGCGGATTTTTCTTTTTTGTGTACTTTTGTGTTCGGAGGTGGTTTTGGAGGTAACGGCAAACGGTATGCCAGACCTGCCAAAAAATCAATGGGCAGAGGCACAAAAACAAGTTTCATCCCTCATGGACATGAGGGCCATTCAGTAAGTACCACAACAACAGCAGGGGACAAGGATTTTACTCAAGACTTTTCTTGGTGCCCAGAAAGGACAAAGCCTGGAGGCCAATACTGGACCTATCTATTCTAAACACATACCTGGATATTCCAAAATTCAAAATGTTGACTCTGCAGCAGCTTCTGCTCATGCCGGGCAAGAAGGCTTAGCTTGTAACTTTAGACCTAAAAGAGGCATACCTGCATGTTCCAGTCAGACAATCATGCAGAAGATACCTCCAATTCATAGCTGGCTCAATGCACTACCAATTCTCTGCACTGCCCTTTGTCTTATCTACTGCACCCAGGGTCTTCACAAAATGCCTGGCACCAGTAATTGCAATTTGCAGACAAAGAGGAATACAAATATATCCTTACTTGGACGACTGCCTTATTCAGGCAGAAAACAAGGACATACGACTATAGCATCTGGCGTTTGTAAAAAGATTATTAACATGCCTAGGGTACACAATAAACGAAAAGAAATCAAAACTTGTACCCTCTCAAGAGATAATATTCCTGGGTGCAAGCTTAAATACAACTGCCCAGATGGCTTATCTCATGCCAGACAAAGGCAACTGACTACTTATTTCAAAAAGTCGGCAACAAACACCCATTTAACTGCAAGAAAAATTCTGCAGGCTTTGGGCTTTATGGCATCCTGCATTCTGCTAATTCCATATGCAAGACTGCATATGAGGAAGCTACACTGGTATCTAAAAAGTGTTTGGACTCAACATTGCCACAGTCTGGAAACAATAATTACACTCATTCCCTGCCTGTAACAGGAGTTTCGATGGTGAGCAAAGGTCTGTCACCACAACAAGGGGCAGCCATTCACCATACCCCCAGCCAGGCAGACATTGACAGCAGATGCATCGGATTATGCCTGAGGGGCCCACATGGCAGGAAGATGTATTCAGGGCTCATGGTCCGCAATCCAAATGCATCTACATAATCGAAGAGAGATGCTAGCTGTTCAAAATGCCCTGACAGCCTTCAAGGACCTGCTTCATCCAGGGCAACTACTGATGAGGACGGACAATACTACAGTCGTGGTACATAAACAAGCAGGGAAGCACACATTCCTACCCCCTTTGCAGACTAGCCATGACTTTGTGGGACAGCATTGACTTACCAGGTACATCTGCAAGCACAATTCCTGCCAGGAAGGATAAATACTCTGGCAGACGAACTAAGCAGAAACCTCATGGATCCCCACGAGTGGAAATTGGATCCACAAGTCTTCAACATGATAACAAGGAATTGGGGATGCCCGGACATAAATCTATTTGCTTCCCCTCACAACTGCCAACTACAGAGATTCTGCACAAGGACTTATCACAAGCAAGCATGGAAAGTGGATGCTCTATCTTTCAGCTGGAAAAACTTAACAGTATATGCCTTTTCCCTACTGCCTCTCCTCCCCAAGGTGTACTCCTAAAGGTCAGACAAGAAAAGCCAAAAATGATACTGGTTCCCCAGACTGGCCCCGCCAGCACTGGTACCCAATCCTAAGGAACTTGACTCAATGCCCAGCATGGACATTACCTCACATTCCTCACTTACTGACCCAACAAAACAATCAGATCCTGCACAGCCAACTCAGGACCTTAAATCTGGCAGCTTGGCAGATAATGTAGCTTTTCAAAACACACCTCTCTCTAAAGCGGTGATGGATGTTATCTTGGAGGTCAAGAAGGCCCAGTACCAGAAAATCTTATGCAGAAAAATTGAAGAGATTCTGTGCTTGGAACCAGGCACAAGGAATTAACATGATTGTTCCAAATATCCCTCAGATTTTGCAATGTTTAACTGAGATGCTGGACAAAGGCCTATCCTTTCAATTAAGATTTATGCCTCTGCTCTTTCAGCTCATTACACTACAGAGCCACCTATTTTATCTCATCCTTTATTAAGGCAGTACCTCAGAGGAGCCAAAAACCTATGGCCTCCAAGGAGATCACCAATACCTGCATGGGACCTCAATTATGTCTTGGAAAAACTCACTCTGCCTCCTTTTGAGCCAGCCGCTACAGCTGATATAAACTTTTTATCATGGAAAACAGCTCTGCTCCTAGCAATAACCTCTGCAAGATGAGTCTCAGAGCTACAGGCACTCATGGCTGTGGAACTTTTTATCATTTTCCATCCAGATAGGGTTTCTTTAAGGACAAACCCCACATTTACGCTGAAGGTAGTGTCCAGTGTGGCCCTCAGCCAAACTATTCATTTGCCTACTTTTTATCCAAACCCACAGAATAAGGGTGAGAAACTTCTGCATTCTTTGGACATATGCAGACAACTGTGCTTCTACTTGGACAGAACCAAAGCTTTCAGAAAGACTGAGCAATTACTGGTAGCATATGCTGCAGGATCACAAGGAAAGGCTATCTCAAAGCAGACTATTTCCAAGTGGATAGGTCACTGCATTCGTTTATGCTATTCTCAACATGGCAAATCATTGCCTAAGGGCATTAGGCCACATTCAACCAGAGCAGCAGCCACTTCAGCAGCCTTCCTCAGAGGAGTGCCAACTAAAGACATTTTAGAGGCTGCAACCTGGAGTTCAGTGCACACTTTTACAAAGCACTACCACTTACCACTCTACTCCAAATCCAGGGCAGGCTTTGCCAGTGCAGTCCTGCAGGGCTTTATAGCCGCTCCTAATTCTCTTTAGTTCCAGCCTCCCAACCTTAGGTTTGGGATTCAACCCAATAGTAATGACCAACAGTGAAACACAATGAACATAGTACAGTTGTGTACCTACCATAAATGTAGATGTTCGAGTGTATTTACTGTTGCAGTCCAGGTTACCCACCCACCATCCCCCTTATCTTTGCTGGACCTTATCTGTACGTCTCTATTCTATACAACCTCTGTGGTGTATTTGCTTGTAGATGAAGGAAACTTGTTACTTGGTGCATGCATGCTTTATAGACATATTTTTAGCCTACCCTTTTGGGGGCACCTGACATCTGGGGCAAGAAAAACTGAAGAAAATGGTGTCGGCTGCCTCTTTTATACTCCTGGCACACTGACGTCAGGGAGGAGGCGACAGCAACCGACGCTGGACCTAGACTTCAGAATTCAGGTCGACTGCGGGTAGCCTGCCAGCAGGATAACCCAATAGTAATGACTGCAACAGTGAATACACTCGAACATCTACATTTATGGTAGGTACACAACTGTACTTTTCTGATAGGGATAGGATGTGAGGGGTGTTGTAAGCTATCCAAGAGTGTAGATCAATTGCTATGCTTTGAATGTTTAGTGAATAAAGGTTAGGTGTTTGCAAGGTTTTGGGTAATGGGACTGAGGTTGTATATTTGGTTGATTGTTGGAAGAGGATTGAGAGCAGGAGGTAGTTAAGGTGGATGAAGGGGGGGGAGGTGCAAGGTGAAAAGGAGCCAGGGTTGGGATGGATGTCTCCAGAGGAGAGTAAATGTTTATAAAAAAAGCACCTGATGTAAAAAGTAGATAGTATCTGGGAGGTCTGTATTCAATCCTATTGGATGGTTTGAGAATTTAAAGTATGTGTCTTTTGTACAGAATTGTGGAAGTAGAGTTAAATAGGTCTGGAGAGATGGAAAAAGAAAGTGAAGTTGGAAAGTTGTAGTGTGAGTGCGAGGTAGGGGAACAAAAGAATGGATTTGAGAGGTAAGAGTGATAGGAGGTAGTAATAGAGAGCATAGTGAGGAATGTTGCAGATATACGTAGATGCAGCATGATGAGTAGTTTGGTTAAGGTGGGAAGGGGGTAAGTGTAAGAAATAATATAAAAGAGGTGAATATGCTAAGTTTGATTGGGTGTTGGATTGTGGGAGTGGTAATACACGAAGTGGTTTTGTAGTGGATGGCTGGGCAGGAAGGGAAGGGAAGAATAGGTGATTATGTTAAGTGTGATTGGGTGTTGAATTGTGGGAGTGGTGCTAGACAGGAAGTGGATTTGTAATGGATGGCTGGGCAGGAAGGGGAGATATGGTTAAGTATAAAGGAAATTGTACATGGGCTGGGTGGGAATGGGGGTAGGGTAGGGGAGCGAACGGAGCGGGGCTACACCCAAAAGGAAAGTCTGAAGAAAAAACAATCATTGAAAAGAGAAAGAAAGGGAGAGGAAAGTGTGTAGGGTTCTAGCAAAAGCAGAGATAGTGGGCCTGAGATTAGGACAGTAGGAGGTAGGAAGCAAGGCACAAGTCTAGAGATGTAAGGAAGAGCAGGGTAGGACAAGGTATAGGGAGTTATTAGAATATCTCACTGTGGTAGATATGAGAACAAGCAGATTAGAGGAGGAGTGGGTAAAGAGAAAAGAGTAGTTCAGAAAGGAGGTATGATTAACAGTGGAGAGTGAGCAGGCAGATAAGGAGAGAAATGGGTATGGAGAAATGAATAGTTCAGAAAGGAGGAAGGATTGACAGTGGAGAGGAGTAGGGCGGAGAGTGGGAGTAGGAAGACTGAGGGATGTTCATTTAAGAGTTGGAGGAAGAGGTAGAT
Organism: Protopterus annectens; assembly: GCF_019279795.1. NCBI lineage: Eukaryota > Metazoa > Chordata > Ceratodontiformes > Protopteridae > Protopterus > Protopterus annectens. Next base: position 784,689,753 of record NC_056737.1, on the reverse strand, counting down.
GAGAGGGGAGCGGTCAGCGGGTGTACTGCAGCCAACACAGGGTAGGCCAGAGATTATAGGCAGCAAATATAATCTTCAGGTGAGCAGAACGTACTTGGGTAAAATTCCACTAAGGAAGGAACAAACAGCAGATGTTTGGCAGAAGGTGGTTTTCCAGTGAGTTTGGGTCTGAAGTAGAGTCAGAGAAACACATGTAGCAATTCGGTAAACCTGAAAAACATAAAAATAAGACAAGTGAGTTGCAAGGGGCAATGGGAATAGGGATTAGAAGAGTGACTGAGTAGGGGGACAGTAGAAGTGAGTGGTGAGGTAGGATAGGGTGAGTGTGGATATGAGTGGTCGTAGGGGTAGAAGTGTGGAATTAGTGTGGAGGGGGCAGTGAGGACACAGAGGCAATGAGACACAATATATGCAGCTAACAGAATAGGTTAAAACATTGCAGGAAGTGGTCCAAGTCACAAAGATTCAGTTATTCCTCACTTAAAACAACAGATGATTTGCCATGAGTAACAGTAATACATTTATGGTAGCAGGTAGTCAAATCACAGACAGCAGATATTAAGTCAAGGTAATGTACCAGAGCATCAGGTATACTAACTCTAAAATAACCTTTATATTGAAGAACAGCAATATTATGTATATGTTTAAATTTATTCTAGTATACAAATGAGCATGCAGTTCAGATTGGTCAGATAAAGCAGTAATTGAAGATAGGATCTGTGGTTAAAATTAATAAAATGGTGGTAGCTAAAGGAATAGCAGGAACTGGTCAGTGTAAGAGAAACAGTACGAGGGAGGGACAGGGAGAGGCAGACCAGCGCTTGGTAAAAAGACACGCCAAAAAAGGTTTACAAGGGAGTCCTTAAGCTCCTAGCATAAAACACAAGGGCAGATAACCAACTACTTGAAGGTATGAATACAGGGACCAGACCATGGTCTGATAACACTTGGCTAAGCATTAGCGACAGAGAGTTAGGGCTTGAAAATAGGCAAATACATGATGTCCGGCCAGTAGAGAACACTAATTAAAGTAACTTAAAGATTAGACAGACTAAAATGGTTGGCGACAGTGGCAAAATGCTACATGTAGGGAAAAAACACATACAGCAGAGGAGAAAAATAGTACATTTAGTGTAATTAAGTTATAAATAATGAATGTACAGCTTGCGTAAGTCAGAAAAAATTAGGTATTCAGCTAGCAGTAGTAAATACCTTTCCTGCTTAGCATAAGCATTTCAGTGTATGAAAATCCATAGAGGGTGAATATAGTTAAAAGTGAATTTTCATACTATTAAGATTTTGTAGCCTGTGATGGTCTGTTTTTCTGTGGCCCATGTGCCTCTGCAGTCCTTTCAGAATTCTTGAGATGGCTTCTGTAGATACTGGTGTCTTGCATATACAGGGACTGAGGGAATATAGTGATGAGATTGCTGCGGTTGCTGCTGCTAATAAGAAGGGAGGGAGTTAATGGTGGCTTAAATGCTAATCTCGTTGGAGGAAAGTACCCAAACATTGATTTATTGTTGCAGTGACCTTTCCTATAAGATCTGCTTTTGCAGTAAGTATGGTTACCCCATCAGTTCTTTCCAGGACTACTATATGGGCCAAATGAATATGGTCTGGAGCTTGTTCAGTAACGGCAGTTGTCGATGCAAAGTCAAATGGATTTTTTTTTTTAGTTCCAAGAAAACCTAGAACATATGAGAAGGGCGTAATATGGAAATATTTTAATAGGGTTTTTAGATAGTTTAGAAAGCCATTGTATGTATTTGCTAGAGAGTGCTGAGATACTCTGATATGCACCTGTACGTCAGTCTTTATATGCATACATATATGTGTATATGTATATATATTTATGAATCTGTGTGTGTATGTATATAAATATATATATATATATATATATATATATATATATATATATGTGTGTGTGTGTGTGTGTGTGTGCAAAACCTTTTCAACCTTTAAAACAGAAATTGATATTTCTGAGTTGTTTTCAGCATCAGTAGTGAAGTTTGACTTTGCTGATACTGAAAAGTGCAATTTGAGGCTGCTGTCGTCAGTCAGTTTGCCACTGAAAGCTTATCTTAAACTTCCTGAAGTTTCATGCAGGTTGTTATGAGTAGGACTGAGAATTATTTTGTTTGTTTTGGGGTGTGATCTGCCTGAACTCTGAGCGTTTTTGGCAGTTACAAAAGAAAAAACATTTTATGTGCAAGTGCACTAAAGGAAGTTGACTGGATGTGATTCTGCATTTCTTTTACGTTGCACACATCTTTTTAGGATTCATCTATACATATAGCACTTATTGGCGGGTCTGCCTAAAATGCCTCAACTGCTCACTATTACTTGTTATGAGTTTCCATTGGTGAGTCTCAGTTTTGCTGTCCACATTCTGGTGTTGGAAGGGAATAAAAAATAGAGGTACTTCTGCCAGGGGAACAGAGCCAAGTAGTCTTTGAGGCTGTTGCTAGCAGTTCTTGCTCAGCACTAATTAAGTTTGAATTTTTACTTTGTAAAGTGGGGATAGGCGTTGGTTGGAAATCAGTGAGCTGTCTGCTCTGGAGACATTCACAAATCTCTGCATGCCATGTAATATAATACAAAAATTATTTTTAAAGTGCCATTTGCAGCTAAAGGTTTCTGTCTGTGTATTCCAACTTTTTTTCTGTCTTTTTTTATGGCGGGAAAGTATGGCTGCTGTTGACTGATAACTGTTTTATGTTTTGATAGCACACTGCTGATCATAATGTATTTTCACAATGCCATGGTAAAAAGCAACATGCAAACTGTCAAGACTGAAACTCAGTGTGTCTTGTGAATTGTACAAAGTTGTCTATTGCTGCTAATTTTGGTTTTATTATTTGACTTTATTTTTACATTGTATCTCCTTTGACTTTTAAACTAAGAACTGTGCCCTACATAGAGGTCTTGACAAAGAAATGTTTTTTGTTCAATTTCCTTCATAGTGCAGAAAGAGGTGTTATATACCTTTTGTCATGGTAAACTTCAGCTTGTATAGTCCCAGTCTCCCAGCAGTTTTGCAAGTTAATAGTTTTGGGCCATAGAGTGGACATATATCATCTAGAAACATGTACAAGTGGACAGTGCATCAACTGCAAATTATTTTGTGTGTGTGTGGGGCGGTCTAAGAGGTAATTCTGCCTATGGGATGGAGGCATACCTTTCAACAATGCATAATTTCATAGAATGTCTAGATTTTTGTGTCGTAGTGTAGGTCTGTTCCTTTTAAAATGTGTGTTTTCTGGCAATCATTGAGGATTGAAATCACCCAGTAATCAAAGACTGTTCAGGTTCAAAATTCATATCCTCCAGAAAACAATGTGCTAATGCAAAACATGTTACTTATCAGCTTTCTGAGTTTGTAAGATCAGTATTTAAAATCTGCCTGTATTTTTGGGCCTTTGTTCCACTATTATTTTTGGCTTTGTCCAGATTTCGTGCTATAAGATGTTGATAAGTATAGATGGGGGATAGAATTTGAGCAACTTAAGTGTAGTGTCTTGTGGTCTTGCAGGACAGTGCAGCAGGTAGAAAGATGCGCACTGAGTGGTTACTGATAGTATTTTGATAAGGTACATTTTTATTAGTTGACAGGAACCTCCAATGTTGCAAATATTTATCTATCTGTTTTTTTTCAAGTAACTGAGATATCTATTAATTATTTTATTAGGATGAACTTGACCTCCCAGATAAACACAGAGAAGCCATGTTTGCACTTCCTGCAGAGAAGAAATGGCAGATATACTGCAGTAAGAAAAAGGTAAGATAGCATTATTTCTATAGATTTAAAATGTTATAATTCATCTGGGGCTGCATTTTCCCAAATGACTGAAGTGCTCATGCCATGACAGCTGAATAGATATTAGAATTTGTAGTGTGCTACTACCTGCAACATCTTTTTGACAAATAGTATTTTTATAACAAAATGATAATGTATAACTGTTTTATCTAGACTATGTTTATTATATAGGCAGGAAATTAATATCAGCATAATCATCATCTCCTTTTGGCTTATTAGGGGTCGCCACAGCGGAACAAATGGTCTGTGGCAGTGGAGTTTTACAGTGTCGAGTTGCAGCCTGGCCCCAAACCTTCCACAGAAGACACACACACACACACGCGGCCAATTTAGAATGTCCAATCCACTTACTGCTTGTCTTTGGGATGTGGGAGGAAACCGGAGCTCCTGGAGGAAACCCAAGTGACCACAGGGAGGGCATGCAGACTCCGCACAGAAGGCAACCCAGCCGAGAATCGAACCAGAGAACCGCTTGCTGTGAGGCGGCAATGCTAACCGCTGCACCACCGCGACTTTATAAATTACTTCACCACAGTGAAATTTGTAAGTTTTACCCATAATTAGACCAGAAAAGAGGTTAATCTTTTGGATGCGGTAACTGAAGTAGATAAAACTAATAATAATCTTGTTTCAGGTATTTTAGAAAACCACAATTTGTAAATATGTTCTTGCATACAAGCCTTGGCTACTCAGATTGTCAGGGTTAGCATAGTAAAAAGACAAGGAATTTTAATAACTAGATTAACTAGTTTGGATTCTGAATTTTTAACTGAAGTTCAGCATTTCAAAAACTTGTTTGTTAATAGAGAATAGAAGGATTTTTTTGTTTGTGATTTGTTGAATTAAGTTGTTTCTCAGAGACATCAGTCACATGTACCGATTTTGACAGAGTTCTTGTTAGAGTATCCCTGGAGCAGAGAAATTCACCTTGCCCTCATGTTAATTACAATGCAGGTGCACCAATTACTAAGAAAGTTGTTAGTAAAATTGGAGGGTTATCTAGGATAATCCTGACCTGATTAGCATTTTGGGTAATGAATCTGGTTTTAGTGATTAGCAATTATAAATTAAAACAGCTGTTGGAAAGAGAGTCGCATTAACCCACATAGAGCTAAGCATAAGCATTATAGTGCATTCCCATGTGGTTGCTTTAGAGCATTTCACTTCATAAACTAAAGTAATTATCTTATAGTTAGTGCTAAGAGCAGAAGCTGGTGCTGTAAGGCTTGGTACACATGTAAATCTGATATAAAGTGCTGTATCTTATTACATGCGCATGCTACAACTCATTTTACAGTGTTAAACTGGAAGGACTTTGTACACATTTTGGAACATGCTTATGCTATAAAATAAACCAGTCGCTATTGCGTTTTGTAGTTACAGTTGCAGCTGTGATAATTTCAGAAAGCTTATGTTTTTGTTTTGGATTATGCAGAAAGTACTGTTGGAGGACTTAGATTCCCTGTTGGAGTGTAAGGAATTATTGTGGCAGATTAGATAATATGTTGCACAGCAATCGCATATAAATGAAACTTAAAATATCAAATGTATTTTAAAGTTACATAGCATTATGTGAATGCCTTATATTTTTCTAAATAACATTCGATTTTTAAATGATGCAAGACTGGATAAGTCTGGTGTAGAATACAAATAAAAGTGCTTAACTTTTACTTTTAGATGCTCCTTGTAATTTTTTAAAATTCATAGTATTCTTTTTCTCATGCTTCAGTTCATTTTTGGTATCTGATTTGCTACTTAAAATCTGCTAGGAGAGGTATGGGAGTCCAGACTCGATGGTTTCTGGCTTATTTTTTCACTTCTTTGTTAAGCATAACCTATTTAAAAAGTTTTATTTTTTAAACGTGATTAAGCTGCATTTTGTCTGATTTATGTTCTAGAATGTCTGCATCTTGCAAATTTTAAAGTTATGACTTCAGTTCTGTAACAGCTGAGATTTCACTTTCTGTGCAGACTCCTCATTTTATACTTTGCTTATATTGTTAAATCAGATTTTCATTTTTGCCTTTCGTACTTCACCATCTCATATACAATATTGGTGTGGGAATATGATGTGCATCTCCATGTCATCTTCCCGTTTGGTGCTCCTTGTCTTCCCTCTGGAGGCTATATGGTTATCAGTAGATCTGATCAAGTGGCGTGGCAGTCGGGGGACCTCTTCCTTTTCTGTGTGTGTGATCTAAAATGGATTTATTCAGTTAGGGTGTCCTAAAGTGAAGTCACACTGGTGCAGGGATCCTGTCTCTCTCTTCCCAATACCTATGGAGTTGATATTTCATCATCAATCAGTAGCTAAGACCTGCTGTGTACTGACCTTTCTTTGGGGGCTGTTAAATGACAGGTCAAAATGGAACAAGCCCGACACTGTGTGAGACTTGTTGCAAGATGTTTACCTGGTATTTACTGTGATGCCCTTCTTAGATGAGAACATTGACCCCACTTAGTGGTTTCCATCACACCAGGTTTCCCAGTTATGTCCACAGAGGTGATCTATTTGTTTTAGAGCAGCTATTGAAATGGGTAGATATGGGGTGGTACAAGATCGTTTGAAATATGTTTTTGGAACAGAAGCAAACACTAGATTTCTCCTTGTATACTGTCCACCAAGGCATATAAGATTTCTGCAAGAGCTCATAGATGCTTATCAAATGATTAACCCTTCTGAGTGAATTCAACATTTTAGTTCACTAGGAATCTGACAAGCTTGCCAAGGATTTTATTCAGTTTATTGAGAGTTTTTGTTTTGCTGAGGTGTCTTCTGCCATGCATAAAAGGAGTCTTCTAGTTGAATGTGGTCAGAGTTCTAAAGGTAGAGGTTTCAGTCTTGAGCTGACCACTGTCTGCTCCATTTAGGCTTGGGACTTCCCCATAGAGAAGGTCAACCCTTAGTGGGTTGGTCTGGAGCAGGTGTAGTAGTTCATACACTGTAACCTTTTATGAATTGATGCATGTAGTAATGTATTTCTTCAGGAATACATTGGTGATAATCTCACTCAGGTTGGGGAGAGCTGTGATACGGCTATGTGTGAGGGTTTTGATCATCATGTGCCTGTCATGATTCAAGAGAGGTGGCATAGTTTGGATTTCCATGTCAGAAGGCACTGGTTGGAACACAAGTGACGAAAAATATTCATTTTCAAAGACAATTGATCTTTATTTTCTACACCATTCAGAGATCTCCACAAAAATGGCAAACATTCAGTCAGAAAGCATCTCTGTCTTAATGTACTTATTGGCTCATCTCTCCTGACCAGAGCGGGATCCAGCACTCTGTGACCTAGGCAGCTGAATAGGGCCTGCTGGCTTGGAGGTGACACTGCTGGCACACTGTAAGCTAAGTATCATAGCTAGCTGTACAATGCATCTTTAAAAAACATCATCGATGCCAGGATGCTGATAACGCTACTTCTGAAAATGGGAGTCATAGCACAAGACACAGCAGCGTTACTTATAGCTGCATGATGTATTAAAAAAAACTCCACCTTAGATGCAGGAGATAAAAACAGCAGTTATATGGATTTGCAACAGTGAAGGGTCATCGGTGTGTGTTTGTCTGTCTGTGTGTGTTTGTCTGTCTGTGTCTCTGTCTGTGTGTGTGTGTGTGTGTGTGTGTGTGTGTGTGTGTGTGTATATATGTAAAAATGCCCAAGTTAGGGGCACTCTTTAGTTAAGTGAGTTTGCTCAGAGTCAAATACTGAACCTTAACTGTTGGAGGGCAAGAGCCTTAATCCTCCACACCAGCTTCCAGACCTCCATTAATTTTTTTTTTTTTGTCTGTCTGTCTAAATTGCTGAGGATTATAGTTAACAAGGCCTTACTGTGTACAGGCATTTCAGATCATGTGTCCCAGCTCAAAGTAATAATTTCCTTAGTTACACCCATTTTCACACCCATATTTCTGACAAAGTACTGTGTAGGGAACTTTTAAAGTCTGTCAAATCATTGCAGTAAAAAAATTATGTTCCCAGTTACCTCTTTCTTCTCTTACACCTAAATAAAAAAATACATAAGCAAACACTTCTAAGCAAAAAATCCTAAATCTTCCAGACTTTGCTGCATATTTGGGAGCTGTACATATGTCCTTGCTTATCCAATCTCTCTTCCCAATCTTTACTAACCTCCTGTGATTAATTCCTGTAGTTTTTATGCAGTATTTTATATGCTGTACTAATCATCTCTCTTTTTTTTTTTTAACAACAACTTCTGATGTTCTTCGTGTTTCACTGTTGCAGTCATTACATTTGGGTTATCTGCTTGCAGTAGCCCTCAGTTGGTCTGATTAACAAAGTCTTGGGTCCTGCGTCGGTTGCTGTCCCTTCTTCCATGATGTCAGGTCGTCAGGGCTATAAAACATGCAGCCGACGCCATTACATCAGTCTTTCTTGCCATATGGTGCCTGAAGCAGATGTTCATCGTGTTACACTGCTGCAGTCATCACTCTTGGGTTATCTTGCCGTCAAGCGGTCCCGCAGTCAGCCAGAGTTCCAAAGTCTTGGTCCGGCATCGGTTGCTGTCGCTTCTTCCCTGACGTCAGTGCGCCAGGGGTATATAATATGCATCCAACGCCATTTTCTTCAGTCTTTCTTGCCGCGCGGTGCCCAAAGCAGAAGCAGTTCGCAAGTGCCGGTCGGCCGACTCCTGAGATTTTCGAAGTCGAATTTCAGATCCGAAGTATTCAATGAAGCTAAGTACCCCGTTGGGGAAACCTTGCCTCAGACCGATGCCAGAAAAAGTTAATAATTGTGTTTCTTGTGGGAAGCAAATACCTCATAAGGACTTACACTCTTACTGTATTCCATGCCTAGGCCCTGATCACGACGTCACTAGTTGTCGGTTTTGTGCTAGATTCAACAAACGCACTATAAAAAGGCATTGATTTTGCTTTACACTACTTTGGCCGAAGGTTCAATTATACCATGCCATCGGATCAGCCGACGACCTCAATACTGAAAAAATGCAAAGACAAGGATAAAGACAGGCATCCGAGGTCCAAAACCGATGACGAAACCTCTTCTATGCCAGTCGCCGGTTCTCAGTGAGGTGCTTTCGCAGCCCCTGACACCCGCTACCTCAGAGCCACAGGCCGCTTCCGACTCCCACGTGGAGACATCTAGGCCTCTGGAAACTCAAGGTATTGGGCCTACGGAAATTAATCGCTCAGATGGGTCCGGAGCAGCTGAGCAGGCACCAGCTTCTGAGGGTGTTTTCAGACCTTCACAACTTACCATTAAAATAACAGCCAAGACAAAGATACCATTAAAGACAAAGAAACAAGGACAGCATTCTCTTGGACAGTCCTCCATGCCTAAGAAACAGATGCTTAAAATGTCCGACGACCTCATTGCTCTAATCAGGGGTTCCCATCTCCCTCCTGAGAAAAGGCCTAGGCAGGATACAGACTATGACTCCTCTGATCAGGTTTCCATTTCCTCTGATTCCTCTTCAGACCAGGGATACTCTTTACCCCCCTATGAGGACTCTGATGCTGAGGAATCTGTCCCTTCAGCCTCTCCTCCTGAGGATTATTCTTTTGGGGAAACTTTACATACCATGAGGGAACATTTCCATTGGGAAAGTCAGGATTACTCAGAATCCAAGAAAAGGCTCAGGGGTTTCCTCTTATTGCCTCAGCACAGGCCCCTGGCTATTCTGCTTGTGCTAGACATTGTGGATGATGTGTTCTCTAAATCCAGCTTATCTCCTGACTCTTTGCCCCCTGCTCCAGCCAAGCCAGATAGGTATTATAGAGTCTCTGACTCTCACAAGTTTCTTTACAAAAACCCTTCTGCTGATCCAGAAACTATTTCCCAGGGTCCAAAAGGGGCTAAGGCTTCCATTGCAAAAAATCCAGTACCCTCTGACAGAGATTCCAGAGCTTTGGATAGATGGGGGAAGAAAGTATACATGTCTGTAACTTTAGCAGTAAGAGCTTTAAATTACCAGTTTTACATGCTTAAGTACCAACAATATTTAATGGCTCAATTAAAACAGAAAATGCTTGCTAGCTCAGAAGCTCCTGATTGTAAGGAAATGCAGGATTTATTGCATGCTGTTGAACTGGTGGGAAAACATACTCTGCAATGTGGTTTTGATTCTTTAGAGGCCTCTTGTAGAGCCGCAGTTACAGGTTCTGTTATTCAAAGACATGCTTGGTTAAAAGATCAGAGTTTACCTGATCATGTTAAGGCAAAGTTATTGGATGCTCCTTTACAACATGATACCTTGTTTGGTGTTAAGGCAGACCAGGTGTTAAAGAAAATGGAGGATAAAGCTAAATCTATGCAAACAGTCAAGGATTTCTTACAGGTACAGCCACCTCGGTTTAGCAGAATTTGGCCAATAAAAAATTGGTCCTTTCCAGTGTCAGACAGGCCACGGAGAGGCAGATACAGACACCCAAGAGGCAGATCTCAACCCCAAGGCTCAAACAGACAACGACAGTGGGGCACCTCAACCCCAAAAGGAGGTGAGGACAAGTCTCAACCATACAGGAAACAGTCACAATGACTTTCCTTTGCGTACTCCAAGCACGTCCCTTTTGGAAGCCCCCTTAGGGGGAAAACTAGCACTTTTTTTCTCAAAACTGGCAAACAATCACCCAAGACAAATGGGTCCTGAATATTGTGTCTCAAGGATACAGATTCCACTTCCATACTTTACCAAAGCTGAAAGGAATGCCAGACCTGCCACAAAATCAATGGACAGAGGCACAAAAACAAATTTCAGCCCTCATGGACCTGAGAGCTATACAAAAAGTACCACAACAGGAACAAGGACAAGGATTTTACTCGACTCTTCCTGGTCCCCAGAAAGGACAAAACCTGGAGGCCTATACTGGACCTTTCAATTCTGAATACTTACCTGGATATTCCGAAATTCAAAATGTTGACATTACAGCAGCTTCTACCCATGCTGGGCAAGAAGGCTTAGCTTGTTACTCTGGACCTCAGAGGCATACCTGCATGTCCTTATCAGACAAAATTGCAGAAGATACCTCAGATCCAAAGCTGGTACAATGCACTACCAATTCTCTGCACTGCCCTTTGGCTTATCTACTGTGCCCAGGGTCTTCACAAAGTGCCTGGCACCAGTAATTGCATTTTGCAGACAAAAAGGAATTCAAATATATCCATACCTGGATGACTGCCTCATTCAAGCAGAAACAAAGGACATTCTTCTACAGCATCTGGCGTTTGTGAAAAAGTTGCTAATTTCTCTAAGGTACACAGTAAACGGAAAGAAGTCAAAACTAGTGCCCTTACAACAGATTACATTCCTGGGTTCCAGCTTAAATACAACGGCCCAGATGGCTTACCTTACGCCAGACAAACAAGTGCAACTAACTCAATATTTTCAACTACTGGCAAAAATGTCCCATCTCCCTGCAAGAAAAATTCTGCAGGCCCTGGGATTCATGGCATCTTGCATACTACTAATACCATATGCCAGACTGCATATGAGGAAATTACAATGGTACCTAAAAAGTGTTTGGTCTCAACGGTCTCACAGTCTAGAAGCAGTAATTCCAATGATTCCCTGCCTACAACAGGAGTTTCGATGATGGGCCCAGGCATGTCACCTAAACAAGGGTCAGCCTTTTACCCAACCCACAGCCAGGCAAACTCTTAACAATAGATGCTTCGGATTACGCCTGGGGAGCACACATGGCAGTAAAATGCATTCAGGGCAAGTGGACCACAGACCAGATGCATCTTCACATCAGTCAAAAAGAGATGCTTTCAAGGACCTTCTGCATCCAGGACAACTATTACTAAAGATAGACAACACCACAGTAATGTGGTACATAAACAAACAAGGGGGCACTCATTCTTATCCCCTATGCAGGCAAGCCATGACCTTGTGGAACACAGCTCTAACGTACCAAGTTCACCTGCAAGCACAGTTCTTGCCAGGAAAGAAAAATACTCTGGCAGACGTCCTAAGCAGAAATATCATGGACCCCCACAAATGGAAATTGAAGCCACAAATCTTCAGCATGATAACACAAAAATGGGGATGCCCAGACAGAGATCTTTTTGCCTCCCCTCTGAATTGCCAACTACAAAAATTCTGCACAAGGACTTATCACAAACACGCATGGAAAGTGGATGCTCTTCTGTTCAGCTGGAAAAACCTAAAAGTCTATGCCTTCCCACCACTGCCTCTCCTTTCAAAGGTACTCCTAAAAGCCAGACAAGAAAAAACACAGATGATCCTGATTGCTCCAGACTGGCCATGCCAACACTAGTACCCTATCTTAAGGGACTTGGCTCAGGGCCCACCATGGATTTTGCCCCAAATTCCACACCTCCTGACTCAACAAAACAATCGGATCCTGCACGGTCAGCTCAAAACCCTAAACCTGGCTGCATGGCAGATACTTTAGTCAAACAGGCAACATCTCTCTCTAAAGCTGTTATGGATGTCATTTTGGAGGCCAGGAGGCCTAGCACCAGGAAAAGCTTACTCAGAAAAATGGAATAGATTCTGGGCCTGGAACCAGGCTCACAGCCTTGACCCTCTTGTTCCAAACATTCCTCAGATTTTACAATACTTAACAGAGATGCTGGACAGAGGCCTATCCTTTTCATCAATTAAGCTCCACGCCTCTGCCATTTCTGCACATTACAACACGGATCCTCCTTTATTCGCTCATCCCTTGCTAAAGCAGTACCTCAGGGGGGGCTAAAAACATAAGACCGCCCCAGAGAGCACCAACACCAACTTGGGACCTCAATTTCGTTTTGGAAAAACTGACCCTACCACCTTTTGAGCCAGCCAGTACAGCCAATCTAAAATTTTTGTCATGGAAAACAACTCTGCTCCTGGCAGTAACTTCAGCATGAAGAGTCTCAGAGCTACAGGCATTAATGGCAGTGGAACCTTTTATAATTTTTCATCAGGACAGGGTATCCTTAAGGACAAACCCTACCTTCATGCCAAAGGTGGTATCTAGTGTGGCTCTTAACCAAACCATCCATTTGCCTACTTTTTTATCCAAACCCCCAAAATAAAGGGGAGAAACTTCTGCATTCTTTGGACATACACCGGCAGCTACACTTCTACTTGGACAAAACAAAAGCTTTCAGGAAAACTGATCAACTGTTTGTAGCATATGCTGCAGGATCACAAGGCAAGGCTATCTCAAAGCAGACTATATCCAAATGTATGGGACACTGTATTTGGTACTGCTACACACAGCATGGAAAATCAGTCCCTAATAACATTAGGCCTCATTCCACCAGGGCAATAGCCACTTCAACAGCCTTTCTCAGAGGAGTACCTACCAAGGAAATTTTGGAGGCTGCAACTTGGAGTTCAGTGCACACCTTCACCAAGCATTACCACCTGCCTCTTTACTCTAAATCCAGAGCAGGATTTGCCACTGCAGTTCTGCATGGCCTCTTAGTCAATCCTAACTCTTTATAGACCAGCCACCCAAACTTAGCTTTGGGATTCAACCAAAGTGTGGTGACTGCAGCAGTGTAACACGATGAACATAGTACAGTTTTGTACCTACCATAAATGTAGATGTTCAAGTGTTCACACTGCTGCAGTCCAGGTTACCCTCCCTCCATCCTCTCTGAACTAACTGGACTTCTCTATACCCTTCTATCCTATACAACCTTTGGGGTGTATTTGCTGGTAACTGAAGGTATTGTTTTTATTTTATATGTATATTTTTGATTAGCAATATGTATTGCCTACCCACTTGAGGGCACCTGACATCTGGGGCAAGAAAAACTGAAGAAAATGGCGTCAGATGCATATTATGTACCCCTGGCGCACTGACGTCAGGGAAGAAGCGACAGCAACTGACCCCGGACCAAGACTTTAGAACTCTGGCCGACTGCGGGACCGCCTGATGGCAGGATAACCCAAGTGTGATGACTGCAGCAGTGTGAACACTCGAACATCTACATTTATGGTAGGTACAAAACTGTACTTTTGCAAGTGCTGGTCGGCCGACTCCTGAAATTTTCGTTTTTGAGTTTCAGAACCAAAGTCTTCAACTAAAGTACCCCATTGGGGAAAATTTTTCTTGCTCCTTACCGATGTCGGTAAAAGTTAATAATTGCATTACTTGTGCAAAGCAAATACCTCACAAAGATTTTCATTCGTACTGTATTCCTTGCCTAGGCCCTGACCACAACGTGCCTTGCTGTCGGTTTTGTGCTTTATTTAAACAGCGCACTATCCGTCGTCTGTATATTTTCCCTTCTAAATATTTTGGTCCTCTGTTTAATTACCCAGAAATGTAGTTGGTTAGCCTTCCGACTACCGGGATTCCAAAAAAATGCAAAGATAAAGACAGACACAGGACACCGAGGTCCAAAGCTGCCGACGATGCTTCTCCTAAGCCATTTAACAGTTCGCTGGTACTCAGTGAGGTGCTTTCGCAGCCCCTGATACCCGCTACTTCTGACTCGCAGGTCTCTACTGAGACCCATTTGGAGTCCAGTATGCCGCGAGATGCTTCAACCTTAGAACCTGCGGATGTCTCTAACTTGGATGGGTCCGGAGCCGCTGTGTCGGCACTGGCTTCTGAGGGTGTATTCAGGCCTACGAACTTGCATATTAAACCAACGCCTCCTTCTTCATTTAGGCCAAAATCTCGAACCATGCCTAAGAAACAGACTCCCAGGCCGCATGCTCAGGCCTCTATGCCTAAAAAACAAATGATAAGAATGGCTGAAGATCTTATAACTCTAATCAGGGGAAGCTAACCTTCCTCTTCTAAAAGACCTAGGACTGAAGTTGTTTATGAATCTTCTGAGCAGGATTCTGATTTTTCTGATTCTTCTGATGATCTGGATTTGCCCTTATCTACTTATGAGGATTCTGATGCAGAGGACTATATTCCCTCTGCTTCCCCTCCAGAGGATTTTTCTTTTGGTGAAACCTTACATACTCTAAGGGAACATTTCCACTGGGAAAGCCAGGATTTTTCTGATTCAAAAAAGAGGCTTAAGGATTTCTTACTCCTGCCTCAGCATAGGCCTTTAGCTATAAATCCTATACTAGACATTGTTGATGATGCTTTCTCAGAGTCTAGTTTGGCCCCTGATCCTTTGCCTCCTGCTACCAGAAAACCTGACATATATTACAGGGTTCCTGATTCTCACAAGTTCCGTTTTAAAAATCCTATTGCGGATCCAGAGACTATTTCACAGGGACCCAAAGGCATTAAGGCTTCTACTGCTAAAAATCCTACCCCCTCAGATAGGGACTCCAGGGCACTGGATAGATGGGGTAAGAAAGTTTACACTTCTGTAAACTTGGCCATTAGCGCTTTAAACTGCCAGATTCATAAGTTAAATTATCAACAACTTGTTATTGGATTGCTTAAACAGAAAATGATGTTGCATTCTGCTGAACAGGTTGGAAAACATACTTTGCAATGTTAATTTGATTCATTAGAGGCCCCTTGCAGGGCTGCTGTTACTGGGTCTGTGCTCAGAAGGCATGCTTGGCTTAAGGAGCAATCTTTGCCTGATCATGTTAAAGCTAAATTGTTGGATGCTCCCTTAAATCAGGACCACCTGCTTGGTAATAAGGCTGAGGAAGTTCTTAAAAAGATGGAAGATAAAGCTAAATCTATGCAGACTGTTAAAGATTTCTTACAAGTTCCGCCTCCTAGATTTATTAGGCACTGGCCCTCTAAAAATTGGTCCTTTCCAGCCCCCTCCAGGTCTTCTCAAGCCAAACCCAGACACAGCAGAAACCACAGGTTTCAATCCCAAGGGACACACAAGACTAGGCAGTGGGGGGGGTTCCGCACGCAAACCTGGGAGCAGTAAGACTCCACCCCCCCCCTATGGAAAACTGTCTCAATGACTTGCTTTTAAGACTTCCAAGCACTTCCCAACTGAAAGCTCCTTTAGGCGGAAAGATTGGTCTGCAGGCCAGAAACTGGAAACTCATTACCCAGGACAAATGGGTTTTAAATATAGTGTCCCAAGGATACATATTTCATTTCCACACACTACCAACACCAAGCGGGTGGCCAGATCTACCCTCAAATCAGTGGGCAGAGGCCCAAAATCAGGTACTCTCTTAAACGTGGGGGCTATTCAATTGGTACCAGAAGAGGAAAAGGGACAAGGTTTCTATTCAAGACTTTTCCTGGTACCCAGAAAAGGCAATACATGGCGTCCTATCCTGGACCTTTCTATTCTAAACACCCTTCTGGTGATTCCAAAATTCAAAATGCTGACTCTTCACCAGCTGTTTCCTGTGCTAGGCAAGGATGCATGGTTGGCAACACTAAACTTAAAAGAAGTATACCTGCACATCCCTATCAGGGAGTCATGCAGAAGATACCTACACTTCAAAGCAGGCTACATGCACTATCAGTTCTCTGCACTGCTCTTTGGTTTATGTACTCTGCCCAGGGTATTCACAAAGTGCCTAGCTCCAGTCATTGCATTTTGCAGGCAAAGAAATATTCAAATATACCCATACCTGGATGATTGTCTAATTCAGGCAGAAAGCAAGGACATTCTTTTCAGTCATCTGGCCTTTGTTCAAAGGGTACTGACTTGTCTGGGGTTCACCATAAACGAAAAGAAATCCCACCTGGTACCCTGTCAACAAATTATATTCCGGGGAGCAAGCTTGAATACATCTTCCCAGATGGCTTTCCTCACGCCAGGGAAATGGATACATTTGACAACTTACTTCAAACAAGTGCCCACAAAAACCCAGCTATCTGCAAGGCAAATACTGCAAGCCTTGGGGTTCATGGCCTCATGCATTCTTCTAATTCCATATGCAAGGCTGCATATGAGGAAATTACAATGGTATCTCAAAAGCCTATGGTGTCAACATTCACAGGATCTGGAAGCAAGGATTCCCATCATACCTTGCCTACGCCTAGAGTTCCTTTGGTGGGCAGAGGCCTGCCACCAAAACAGGGGACTACCATTCCCATTACCCCCTGCCAAACAAATCTTAACAACAGACGCATCAGACTATGCATGGGGGGCTCACCTGGCAGGGAAGTGCATTCAGGGCAAATGGAACCCAAATCAATTGCACCTGCACATAAATCAAAAGGAAATGTTAGCTGTACAGCTCTGACAGCCTTCAAGGACCACATTCTTCCAGGACAACTAATGGTAAAAACGGACAACACCACTGTCATGTGGTACATAAACAAGCAGGGGGGGGTACACATTCTTACCCCCTCTGCAGACTAGCCATGGCATTGTGGAACACAGCCTTGAGCTACCAAGTGAATTTACAAGCTCAATTCTTGCCAGGAAAACTAAATACACTGGCAGACGGACTAAGCAGAAACCTCATGGACCCACACGAGTGGAAACTGGAACTAAGGATTTTCAACATGTTGACAAGCAAATGGGGGAGCCCAGATATAGACCTGTTTCTTCCCCCCAGAACCATCAACTGGACAAATTTTGCACAAGGATTTCCCACAAGCAAGCTTGGAAAGTGGATGCTCTATCCTTCAGCTGGAAAAACCTATGCCTTTCCTCCTCTGCCTCTGCTCTCCAAGGTGCTACTAAAGATCAAACAGGACAAGCCAAGGAAGATTTTAATTGCACCAGACTGACCTCGCCAACACTGGTACCCACTTTTGCGCAGTGTGTCATGCTTGGCTCCATGGCACCTGCCTCAGACTCCTTCCCTGTTGTCTCAGCAGGAGAACATGATTCTGCACCCTCAGCTGCAAACCCTGAACCTAGCAGCCTGGCTAATTAGCTAATCTCTCCTTTACCATCCCTCAGCAGATCAGTGATGGATATCATTTTAGAGGCAAGAAAGCCTAGTACTAGAAAATCTTATGCTGCAAAATGGAAAAGATTATGTGCTTGGAACCATTCTCAAGGAATGAACGCAGTTGTACCCAATTTACCTCAGATTCTACAATACTTGACTGAGGTGCTTCATAAGGGCTTGTCTTTTTCCTTCATCAAAATTCATGCCTCAGCCATTTCAGCTCATTATAACACAGAACCTCCCCTATTCTCTCACCCACTGCTCAAGCAGTTCCTCAGAGGGGCCAGAAATCTAAGGCAACCCAGGAGAGCTCCAACTCCAGCCTGGGTTCTTAACTTTGTCTTGGAGAAACTCACTCTTCCTCCTTTCTAGCCAGCTGCTACTGCAGATTTAAAATTTCTTTCCTGAAAACAGCTTTCGTTTTGGCTATCACTTCTGCAAGATGGGTATCTGAATTACAGTCCCTTATGGCAGTGGAACCTTTCATCATCTTTCATGCGGACAGGGTGTCCCTCAGAACCAGTCCCTCCTTCATGCCCAAGGTGGTATCCAGTGTGGCTCTTAATTAGTCCATTCATTTGCCTACCTTCTTTCCTAACCCACAAAACAAAGGGGAATGGATACTGCACTCTTTAGATGTGCACAGACAGCTTAGATTCTACTTGGACAGGACTAAACCTCAAAGAAAATCTGAACAACTACTGGTGGCATTTGCTGCAGGGACAGAGGGGAAAGCTAATTCAAAACAAACCATTTCAAAATGGATAGGCTACTGCATTCATTTCTGCTATAAGCACCATGGAAAACCTATCCCACAGGGCATCAGACCCCATTCAACCAGGGCTGCATCTACCTCTACAACCTTTCTCAGGGGCGTCCCTACTAGGGACATCTTAGAAACTGCTACCTGGAGTTCTGTACATACTTTCACCAAGCATTATCATTTGCCAATTTTCTCTAAATCCAAGGCTGGTTTTGCCACTGCAGTTTTGCAGGGCCTTATAGTTGGTCCTAATTCTATTTAAATTCCTCCTCCCAACCTTAGCTTTGGGAATCTACCCAAATGTAATGACTGCAACAGTGGAACACGAAGAACATAGTACAGTTGTGTACACTTACCATAAATGTAGATGTTAGAGTGTATTCACTGTTGCAGTCCTGGTTACCCTCCCTCCAGCCCAGTTTTCTTCCTTTGGCTATACCTCTACTCTCACTTATTATGCTCTAAAAGCTTTTTGGTGTATTTGCTTTTCTGTTGGAGGTATATCCTTGTATTTATAGATTTAATTGCTTCCCATTAGGGGGGCACCTGACATCTGGGGCAAGAAAAACTGATGTAATGGCGTCGGCTGCATGTTTTATACCCCTGAGGACCTGACGTCATGGAAGATGGGACAGCAACCGACGCAGGACCCAAGAATTTGTTAATCAGGCCGACTGAGGGCTACTGCAAGCAGATAACCCAAATGTAATGACTGCAACAGTGAATACACTCGAACATCTACATTTATGGTAAGTGTACACAACTGTAATTTCTGGATTCAAATAAAAACTCTGCCAGAGCATGTCTTTCATTTAGGTTTCCTGTATTCTTTTTTTTTTTTGCCCATACTCTAATATCAATCCCTGATAGGAAGGCAGTCTCTAACTCAAAGTCCACATGTCTTCTTGGTGTCTTCTCATTCTGTTACCTTTCCTTGTCTAATTTGTTCCTAATGCCTTGGTCCTTTTGCCAGTTTTCTCCAGGAAATTCCAGCCTCCTCTTGCCTGTTCTCTGTACCCCTAATTGCAGTCATAATCATCAGCAAAATCTTTCTCCATTCTCGTGTTAGCTTAGTTCTTTGCATACGTCTTTTACTTTATGAATATAATATTATGTGTAGCTGCTTTTCTCTTTAAGGATCTACATCCAGACTCCTCTCCCTATGTTTTGAACCCCCCCCTCCCTTCATCATCATCCCCCCTTTTCACTTTGAATTATAGCTTTCTAATTGTGTTATGCATATGAGCCTTAACTGTGTCGCTCTAAAATATCTCTTTGATCAGGTAATCCTACACTACCTCCTTCTTCCAGAAGGATCATCTTATTCCAATCGACTCTTGCCTGTTCCCCTTCCACATAAAAATCCTTCACCTCTTTAGTGATTGCTGTCCATAACTTCTCCGCTGGTTAATAAAATATGCCTGACCTGTATATAAAATTAAAGGGACTGAAAAAGATTTCACTGCTTGTATCTTGCTATCCATGTCCAAAAACAAGAGCTTCCAGTTTCTCTGTTTTTGTATCATCTTTTTAGTCTCTTTGCACATATCTTGAGCTGCCATAACAGAACCCTTTTTAATCCATACTCCGAAATACTTCAGTCTGATGTTGTCAGTCTTCTTTTTATCTTTGACAGATGGGTCTGGTTCCTATATCGGAACAGACTTGGCTATTACTACACCTCGCGCTAGCCAAAAACTTGTGTGCTTCACCTCTACCCACAGTCCCTCTCTCACAATTACCTCAGGTCTCGTTTGCCATTTTTTTGAAATGTTTTTTTTTTTTTTACCAGTGCTCTCGAGTTTCAGTGGGTTTAGGTAAACTTTCATTTCATTTTTTTTGAGATGTCTCTCTCTTTCTAATTACCCTATACTTTTTCTCTCTCTATTCCCTTTAGTTCTTACATGTAGTGTAACTTAAATATCATTGTTGATATTCTTTCCATGTACACGCTAGTGTACTTTAACTATCATCATTGATATTTTTTTCCCCTTCACTTTTTCTCTTAGAAAAAAAAAAAAAAAAAAAAAAAACTTCTTTCTTAAGCTTTCTGTGTGACTGAGCATGTGAGTGACTGTCTTCCAGACATATTTTTTTCTTTGATGTAAGGCCCCTTCTGGCTTTAAAAAATGCCAGAAGTGAAGCCACAAAATTACATTGTCTGATTTCCATTCCCTTTGCATCTGTTGCTTGGGTCCTGTTCATTTACAAGAGGACTGCAGCATATGTCATGGGTTCAGTCATCGAGCCCTTGTTGAAAGACAAAATAAACTTATTTTGAAAGGATTGATTCCCTCAGCCTTTAGTGAAGCCTTATCTTCTGCAGACAAAGCCAAAACTTACATTTCCTCCCTTTCATCTTCATCTTCAGTGGGCAAAGGAAAAAATAAGTGTGTCTCTGTTCCGACCTCTCCCTCTGTTCCAAGACTTAAGAAATTGAAACCCTCAGTTCCAAAATTATCTTTGGAACCAGAGGCCTCTGGCTGTAAAATACCGGTGTCAACAACTGCTCCATCACAGATTACTGTCTCAAGCTCTTCAACATCAAAGGCCCCAGTGCAGGATAAGACTTCTGCTTCACCTGGCATGAAAAAAAGTCCTGATTCTAAGGACATTTTTCCAAGGACTTCTGTTAACTGTCTGTAGACCCTTTCGCTGGTGAGCTTCCAGAAGTTTTTCTGCAGGGGCCTAAATTTCTTTCAACATCATCTATCTGGTACACCAAAAGTCTTTCCAAAGTCGATGTGGAGAGACTGGTGAATAAAATCTTGTGGGCTAGAGGACTTTCAGGCCCCCTTTTAGTTCCAAACCCTTTGGATCTTGGAACCGAGCCTTCTTTTACCCCATTGACCACTCCTCCTCTAATCTACTCTAAAGTCTTAGAGTTGTGATTTCTGAGTCTCCCGGCATTGACTGTGCCAGTTCCTGAGATCTTCATATCTTCGGAACTGATAACCCCCCCCCCCCCCGAGCTCGTCAGTGGCTTCAGAACTGGAGGCTTCTCGGAGCAGTAGCTAACCTGTTGGTTCCGAGGGCCAGGACTCAACTCTAAGCTTTTTGGAGCCATCCCTGCTCCTCAGGGCTTCGGCTTGAGTTAGTTTAGGTCTGGCTTCTGTCTCAAAGGTTGGTTCTTTGGAGTGGGGAGTGACCCTGGTCCTGAGGCAGTCTCTCTGTTCCAGGCTCTCTTCCCCTCATCGGGGAGGGAGTGGCTTTTGAGGCAATGGAGAGGGCCCTCTCTCTTATGGTGACTCAATTGTTACCTTCCCCCTTAGAACAGGTACTATCCTCTAGCTTTGTTATTCCACCTGCCTCTCCACTGGGACAGCGGGTGCTGAAGTCTCAGGTTTCTCAGACTCAGGATCTGACACCTCCCAGATTTATCCCCTTGAGGAGGTCCCTCAGAAAAAGAATCGCAAGAGGAAGCATTTAGATTCCCCCAGGAATTAGTCACCAAGGACAAGTTTTGATGAGGGAGGAAGGGTCCTCATGGTTACCACCTGAAGATGTCTCCTTTGGACATGATATAGAAATTTTAAAACAAAAGGTAGCTGAAAGACCTAAAACCCTTCCTCGGAGGACTCTGTTTACCTGCAGGCTTTCAGCACCTGCCTGTCTACCTCTTGGGTGACCCCACCCACTGATGAACTCATTCAGTTAATTTCACAGTGGGCGTGGAAGACTCTGGACACCATTGAACCTGTCCCCAAGAGACCTGACAAAATATTATCTGCCCCTGAAGATGAACAGTTCTGGGCCAAGGGCTTAGCTGTGGATGCCATGGTGGTAGCGGCCTACACAAACAAGTAACTTGCTGAGGAGAGTTCATCTGTCCATCTGCCCAACAGGGAGTCTCAGGCTATGGACAGTTTTGGAAAGCTGGTCTTTGAACTTCTTGGCATACTTTGCAAGACTTCAGGGGGATTTGATTAAGGAATTGTCAGATACTCTGGCTGGATCTGTAACAGAGGGAGTCCAAGAGAAAGTGGCTTTCCAGCTAGCCACACTGGAGTTTGTGTCTAATTCGTCCATGAGGCTAATCGCACATACAGGCGAAGAGATTTCCAGAGCAGCGGGTACAGGAGTAGCCATAAGGAGACACGCCTAGATGTGCCTGTGTGACTTTGCGGAACCATTCAAGTCTTCTTTCATCAGTGCTTCCTTTGATGGAGCATTCTTGTTTGACCCAAAAGTAAACAAGACTTCTTCCAGATGTGAGAAGGATAGTAAGATGCTTTCTGCTGTGGGCATATGTCCACCCCCCCCCCCCCAAGGTCCTTTTCTAAGAACCAGAGGAGTGGTGGAAAAATATGGTTCAAAAAAATCTCAAGGGCCTTTCCAAGATACACATGGAGGGAGTTCACCCAGGGGCAGAGGGGGGAACCAAAATGGAAGACACTGCCCTCATGGCAGAGGTGGTCTGCAAAATCGGGGCTTCATTGATTCCTTTCCACGGAAGCATTTTCAGCACTCCTGAAGGGAGGCCGAATTGAATTCCTCTGGAGACAGTCAGGGGATGCTTGTCCTTTCACCTAAATGTCTGGCTAAACATAACAGATTCCTGGATGCAACGGATCATATCCAGAGGCTGTATCATTCCCTTTTCTCATCCTCCCCCTGTACACAAGAAAATCCCAGATGTTCCACCCAGTCAGAGGGATTCAGCAGTGCAAGAAATTCAAAAATTGCTGGACAAAAGAATCATCCAAGAAGTCCTGCCAGCCCAGAAAGTATCCGGGATCTACTCTAGATTTTTTTTTAGTGCCAAAAAGAAACAGGGGACTGGAGACCAGTTTTGGATCTCAGTGTGTTGAACAAATCAGTTCGGCAAACAAAGTTACGGATGGTCTTGGTACAGTCAGTTCTGCCCTTTCTGAAGAAATATGACTGGATGTGCTTGATAAATCTTCAGGATGCGTATTACCACATAAAAATGAACAAGTGCTCCAGGAAGTTCCTCTGCTTACGGCTGGGAGCCAGTCATTACCAATTCAGGGTACTGCCTTATAGTCTCACCACAACCCTCATGGTGTTCACCAAATGCTTGACTGTTGTAGCAGCACACTTGAGACTGCAAGGATTCCAGGTGTTTCTGTACTTGGATAACTGACTCATTACCGTTTCAACCAGGCATCAGTTGATAGCCAGAGATTACACTTTCAATATCTGTGCCCATTTGGAGATCATGGGAAATCTTGAGAAAATACATTTAATGCCAATGCAAAATTTAGAACTGAGGGGGTGTACTAAATACGGAGACAACTGTAGCATCCCTTCCTCTAGAGCCCTCATAGAGTAATGGTACAAGTTCAAAAGATAATCTGCAAAAAGATGGTTCCAGCAAGACTAGTTTTGCAAACTCTAGGGTTGGTGTCAGCATCAGTAACTCTATTACCTCTAGCCAGGTTTCATATAAGAATTCGGCAATGGCTACTAGCTTCTCTGTGGTCTATCCTTCACCAACCCTTGTCGGACCAAATTCTGATCACCAGTTCTTACAAGAGGGATCTTCTTTGGTGGATAGATTCCAAACAAATTCTCCAAGATTGCCCCTTTATTCTTTCAGAGCCCACGGCCATAGTGACCACGGATGCCTCCCAGATTTGGGGGGGGGGGGCATTTTCTGGACAAGACTGTCCAAGGCACTTGGTCCCCATTAGAGGCCAACGTGCACATCAGTGTTCTGGAGCTAATAGTGGTGCTTCTAGCATTGCAGGCCTTTGACAGCTAAACCATAAGGGGCAGTTGCAGTTCAGACAGGCAATGTCAGTAGTTTGGTACATCAGCAAGCAAGGAGGAACCAAGTCTTTACCCCCTTTGTCGAGAAGCCCTCAGATTGTGGCAGTGGGTGATCTCTTCCAACCACTTTTTTATAGCAGTGTGATTGCAGACAAGCTGAACAGATGTATCCAGCCTCGAGTAGTCTCTCAATCCAGAAGTGGCAAAAATGATCTTCCGTCATTGGGGTTGATCTTGCTTCCCCCTAAAACAAGTGCAGCAGTTACTTTGCCCTAATTCCCCCTTTAGGAAAGTCACCCAGAGAAGCTCTCTTCCACAGTTGGCCCCCCGGTCTCCTGTATGCCTATCTCCTGATGCCTCAAATTCCGAAATTCTTACAGAAAGCGCTCAGGGTGAAAAGCACAGTAATTCTCATTGCACCCTTTTGGCCTCTACAGATTTAGTTCCCCTTCCTTTGACCTTATCTGATTCAACAGCTTTGGATTCTGGACCCGGTTCCAGAACTTCTGTCTCATCCAGACAGACTTGCTCATCCAGACATTTTGAACCTCAACCTGACAGGGTGGTTGCTCCAATTCCATTAGTTGCCAGGCGTCCTAAGATTCCTCCCCAGTACTCCACATCCTGTTGTCAGCTCCAGACCTTCCACTGTACTCTAACAAATAGAAGAGATTTACCATTTGGATCCATGAAAAACATATTAATCCCTTTTCTGCTCCATAGAGCATATTTTATACTTTTTAGCCTCTCGTTGCCAAGATCGAGCTTCCCCTGCTACCACCAGATGCCAGTTAGCTGCAATTTCTAATGTCCAAGATGGTTTAGGAGAACTTTCTTTAACCTCTTGTATACTTTGCAAATCATTCTTAAGGGGCACACTTTTGTTGAAACAGCCTTTTAAAGATCCAACACCTCTGTTCTGTGGCTGCTTTGTCCAAGGTCCATACATTCATTTTGCATTATAATTTAGACTTACAAACAAGGTGAAGAGCCTTCTTTAGCTCAGTTGTGCTCTAAGAATATACTTCTGAAAGACTTCCCCAAGTGTTCTAGTAGCTGAGGACTGTCTCTCATCCATTGAGGAACAGATGGAAGAGAGCATCAGATACGAAAGTTTTGCATCTGTGTTGTCTGCTTCCATCCTTCCTCATCTTCCTGCCCTCCTTGTTCCCATCCTTTCTATTCCCTTTATTCCTTTTTTCTGGATTAAACTGGCTGGTCTAACTTCAGTTACCACAGATTTTAATTTCAAATCCATGCATAGCAGCTGGATTGTTTCTTCTCCTCTGTTGCATGGCTTTTCTGTTAGGCTTTTGGAGTTGGTGTATTTTTTTCCTTGGATCTGAAGTAACTTGTGCATTGCAAAGGGGGTTGTTGGTAAAGGGAGGATCCTGAGCACTGGATCCAAAATTTGAGAGTAGCCAAAGTGTGATCTGACTCTGATCTGAAGACCCATCAGTTGAGGAAGGATGGAAGCATGGTGAATGCATGACTTGTTTGCAAGAGGCTCTCCGGTTCGATCTTCGGCTGGGGTGTCTTCTGTGCAGAATCTGCATGTCCTCCCTGCGGTCGTGTGGGTTTCCTCCAGGTGCTCCGGTTTCCTCCACACCCCCAACGACATGCTGCAAGCGGATTGGACATGCTAAAATTAGCCCTAGGTGTGAGTGCGTGCGTGTGTGTGCCCCTTCCGTGGAAGGTTGGATGCCGGGCTGGCAACACGACGCCGTAAAACTCCACTGCCAATCATGAGCAGACAAGGTGTTCCGCTGTGGTGACCCATAACCGGGGAAAGCCGAAAGAGAGAGAGAGAGTACATGACTTGCTTGTCACATGATTGACCTTACCTGTTGTGATGTCAAATCTATGCCTTCACTATCTACCTCACTTTCGACCACTGATAAATTGGCAACCCTACATACTACCAAGCAAGACATTTTTTAAGCTGGTGACTGAGGTTATCACTGTAATTGTCTGACAGAGACGACCAGGACAGAGAAAACTGAAAATACACCAGAACAGATTACACAAGTACAAAAGGTAAATGAGTGAACAGTATGCAAGGGATGTGGAGGATTTTCTGAACATTAGCTAATGGGCTGAGGATGCAGTTAAGTTGCCACTGTTAATTTATATGCTTTATCTTCTGAAGTTTACAAAAATATGTATAGAAGGATGTTCGAAACTGTGCCATAATAGGAGATGAAATTAGTGTAGTGATGTAATATGGTCCTCCACTAGCATGTCAGTAATGCAAGCTAAAGCATGCTTAGGCATGGCATTGTTAAAAAGACTGCTTTGTGTATGGTTTGCCTTAATAATTGATATTTTGCCTCAAGTACTGCAGTTAAGATGTCTGTGTGCTTGAGGCATAACAAAACTTTCATTTTGTACAAAACTGTATTTTCCCTAATAAAGTATACCAGCTTGGAAATGTTTGAGAGTCAGCTTAGTTAACATCACAGTACATTTAATTTCCTGCTCCTTTGAGAGAAAAGTTTAAAAACATTCATTATCGTCTTTGGAGACTTTATGGCAATGTTTTACTATAACTGCCAACCTCAGTCTTAGTACTGTAACTTAAGAAGTCACGCAGCACTGCCAGACTGTACACATGCTTCTTTAGATCACTGTTGCAGTGTTTGTTACTACTGGGCCGTTACTGCTAATGGTCCCCATCTGTCCACCCAGTTTACAGGACCTCTGTATGTCCTTCTGTATCACTGTTGCAGTATTCTAAACAGAAGGGTTCTCCCGCTCAGGGCAGCCCGATGTTCAGCCACCAGTATATAAAAGCCTAATGATCTTGTATGTGCCGTATGTCACACGCTCCCCACACAGAATGTAGGGCATAAAAGGGATGTACGAATGCAACTACCCAGAACTTTTTTGATGCCAGTTTGAGTGCTATTATTACTGGTTGGCCTGAATGCCGTGTTGCTGTACTGAGTACTTAAGCACCAGATAAATGCCCCATTGGATATTTATTTTTCTTGGTCTTTTATTTATTTTTGCTGGCACAAGTTCATGCCATCCAGGAAGGGAAAATGTCAGTGTGGGAGGCAGATTCCCCATAAGGATTGTCAGGAACAGTATCTTTTTGTTTGGGTGTTTCCCATGACCATACGTCTTGTAGTATCTGTAAGGTATTCATGAATGAGACACTCAGAATCTGTTTGTCTTCCCTGGCCATTTATCTTGAAAACTAACGGCTTAAACAGTTAGCTGGCAGAATCTTTTAACCCCGAGATATTCCTGCTAGGTATGAAGGTCAAGAAAATTCTTTAGCTGTCTAGCCTCCACCGGACGTCCCTCTAGAAGTGGTAATAGCTCTATAAGTCATTCGGCATCTACATAGGATTCCTCTGCCATGACCCCATTGGAGGCTGTCATGGATCCTTCTTTTCACACATCCTCTGAGGCTTTGCAGATGTCTGATCCAGATATCTAGGCGGAACTGAGGTTGAGTATCTCTGAGGGTCGTAGAGGGTTCCGCGGATAGTGATCATGGAGGAAGTTTTGAGTTTTCTTATAGAATTTTGTCAAATGTCAGAACCTCCAGTATTTTTTAGGGCTGATGTCCCTTCCAAGAAAAGACAAAAACTGAGGCGTGTTTGTCTATCCTAAGGATCCTCAAAGAGGATGGTAAGAGTTTACACAGGGCTGGCTTTCTGCCTTGATGGCCCTAAAGCCTCCTTAAGGAGTTTCGTACCTATTCTTCCTTGAACCTCTACCCCTTCTAAACAGCTTATGGAACCAGATTCCTCGGTTGAGGATTCAGTGTCTGATGAGGGGTCTTTGTTCTGTTTTTCACAGATGCCTTCACCTTTTGCTTATGCTTCTGAAGAGAAGGAGATGTGAGACAATTGCTATGATGATGGAATACTTTAAGTGGAATACTTCTCAAGTGTCTGGTTTTCAGAGAAGATGTTTTGAGTTGCTTCAGGTAGATGCTCATAAACCATCAACATTTCCTCCTGTGTTGGATGTTTTGTTAGTTTCATTGTTGCTTCCAAATTTCCCGATTCTCAACCTTCTGCTCCTAAGAAGCTTCCTGAGGATTGTCATTTTAAGGATCCCCTTCAGAAGGTCAAAATTTCAAAAGACTGAAAATCAAAATATCTAAAACTCAAAATATTGAAAATGGAATTTGCCCTTTCTCCAGTGTTGTGCAATCTTGGAGATGGTATATATAAATAGCAGGGAGACACATGAGGGATGCAGGGAGACTTGCCCCCTGCATTAAAAATATTTTCAATATTTTGAGTTTTAGATATTTTGATTTTTCAGTCTTTTAAACTGTCAGTCTTCTGACATAGATCCTCCTGTTGATTCTGCTGTGGTGTTGGTCTCTTCTGACAAAACTATCTAAGCTTTTGCCCTCTTCCAAACTTTTGCCTTCTGATAAGGATAGTAGGGCAATGGAAAGGATTAGCAAGAAAGTTTACACTGCCTCTATTTTGGCCTTTAGGGATGTTAATTACCAGGCTGACTTGACCAGGTATGCTCTGGCCTTGATTGCTCAAGCTTGACAGGTTATTTCTGACCTCTTGATTCTTAAGGCAAATACTATGCCTTATCTATTTTAGGTTCTGCATTTGAAGTGGCTGGCAACTCAGTGTAGCTCTGATGCTGCTGTTGCTGTTGCCTCATCCAGGGCTATGTCTTTTGGGTATGTCATGAGGCGTTATTCTTGGCTTTGTTTCCAGTCACTGCCCAAGGACATTAAGGCCAAGTTATTGAATGCTCCTTTGGATAATAAACACCTTTTTGGGAGTATTTCTGATGGCATGTTTAAGTCTCTTCAAGAGAAAGGCAAAGCCTTGCAGGACGTTAATATTTTTCTCTCCTATCCCTAAGTTCCAGAGGAATTAACCTTGTAGATCTACTTCTGTTTGCAGACAACCCCACCAGTCCTCCAAGGGCAAGAAGGGTGGTAGGTGGATCCCCTCTGCCAAGGCTTCAGATTTCTGTGGCCCAGTAGCTTCCTTTATCTGATAAGCCTGCTTCTCTTTGACAGTTCATCCCCTTCTTTTAGACCAGGTTCCTTTGTCCCTTTTGCTTTCCCTTTGTCTTTCAAATTGGCATCTCATCACTTCAGAGTCTTGGTTTCTTTCTATCGTCCATCAGGGTTACTTCATGGTATAGAAGTTTCTCTCTTTTTCAGGGTTTCCTCAACCTCCTCATTTCCCAGAGGTTTTAGGGTACCTGCTGGACCAAGGAATTATTCAACCTGCCCCCCCCCTTCCCAAGTGGGAAAGGGTTTTTATTCCAGGATGTTCCTGGTTCTTCGAAAGAAAGGCACTTGGAGACCTATTCTGGATATCACCCAGCTCAACACCTTTCTCAAGGGCCCTGTGTTACTGTGGGCACTGTGTTTTGTGCAATGCTCATTAAAGTAGATATCAGCTGCAAAACCTTAAGTTTTTGCAGAATTATGAAGTCTTCAACTTTTCAGTAGTAGTGCTGTCAGAATTATAGTAAATTTTCTTCTGCCATTTCAGGAAGATCTGTAATATGAATATTCTTTTTTCCAAAAAATCCACCTGACTACCTAAATTCAGATCCTGTACATTTAGATCACTGTAATTGACTGTAAGACTTCAGTAAAGTTTGAATTTTTCCATAGTCGTCTTTTGGTTGTAACACTCCAATCTGATGTTAATCTTCATTTATTCCTTACTGATGTGTTATCGATTCCGTCCTCAGAACTGAGCCGGCCAAATGTCAAGCTCGTGTCAGCCAAAAACTCTCGAGCTAAGGTCCTACCCAGAATGCTCTGCTCCCTGTTAACTAAGATCTCATTTGCCAGGTTGCTGTACAGCTGTGTCAAGCCACTCTCTTCAGCTAAGTGTCTAATTTTTTGAAAGTTTTATATATATCGTTTCTACTTAGTGTTTCAAGCAGTTTCTGGTAATATTCTCCTACCCTATTGTATCCTTCAGACTCTATCCCTTTAGTCTATTTCTCTCTATTAACTTTTTCTTACCTTTGAGATAATTCTTCATTACCATCGTTGGTAATCCTTCTTCCTTCTCTCTTCTTACCCTTTTTGGGTAACCTTTCCTCTTCTTTTTGGTACTGTTCTTCTTCTCCACATCATTATGTCGGATAAGAAAAGTGTTGTTGGTTTTAAGTAGTGTAAGGATTGCAGTCGTAAGTTACTGCTTTCCGATGGCCATGACTTTGTGTCTATTGTTCGAATGTCTCCCACCTTACTGTGGATCCCCCATGTGGGATTTGTAGAAATTTAACACTTAACGAGAGAAAGAACAAATTAATTTTGAAAGGTCTTCTCAAATCTTCTTTCTCTGAGGCTATTTCTGGGTCAGAGGGCTCACCCCCCCCTTCTTCTAAACCCCGCAAGAGGCGTTCTTCCTCTTTCTCATCAAGTTCGCTCACTTCATCTCCCTCTGGAGATTGTAGGGAGTCGACTCATAAGAAGCTGAAATTGACTACTAATTCGGCGCTGCCACCTGTGACCTTGGCTCCAGGCTGGGCACTGCCCCAGCTGATTCTTGCTCCAACCATGTCCTCCTTATCGACACCGGCACTGGAGTTCCCGGTGCAGATAATTGCGGCTCTGACAATTCCATCGCAGCCCTTACCGGCATCGTCCATGCAGGTACAGTCCCCTTCGGCACCATTGGTACAATCCCCTTCGGCCCAGAGTATGACGTTACTGTCCTCCACGGTGTAGACACTTTTGGCACCGACATGTTCTTCGGTGTAGTCCTTTTGGGTCCCCATCATTGTTACCGGTACAGACACTTTCCTCGATGGCACCATCGGTGCAGACATTTGCTTTTACAGTGCAGACACCTTCAACTTCAGTGACACTGATGTCATCGGAGCAGACTACTTCCACACCGTTCTCTGCAGTGCAGACGTGCTTGGTTCCGGGCTCTGCACTTCTTGAATTAGCAAGGTCCAAGTACTCTCCTTCCTTGGAGCCATCATTTGTTGGTAGCCAGTACAGTCCTTTTCTAGAAAGGCCAGAATCGCCCTCAGGTTTCTCTATAAGGTCAACCAGGAGCGCCTCTGAGCATGATGTGTTGCGGCTTGTTGACCAGTTGCTTGTGGCCAGAGGTCTCTCTCAACCATCGAAATCCACGTTCCCTCCTTCTGGTGAACGCATATCTCCTCAAACTCCAGTGTACACTCCTCCTTCGACTTCCACCCACGTATCGAAGCCCATTACTCCGACAGCAGCTTCCCTTCCTCTGACACCAATAGTGGATCTCACTTTAGAACTGGAGTCATCCTTGTGGCCATCAGTGTGCTGGGCTTCAAGCTCTTCTCAGGCCAGTGGCTATGCCGTGGGGGAGGGCATTCTTGGTTCCATGCTGATTTTTTTCTATGGCACCCTCCAGGAATCCTCCCTCTTTCACGCTTCACAGTCCTGTTGAGACTCCTGGTCTGGGGGTTGGCTCATTGGGGCTGGATGTGACCCCGGTTCAGAGGTTGTCATGCTCTGTTCCGGGCTCCCATCCCTTCTTGGGTGGGCCGGCCTTTCAGGCCATGGAGAGGGCGCTTGCCTCTGCTGGCAAACCCCACATGTTGGAGTCCTCTCCCCCTCTGTGTCACAACTGTCATAATCTACAACCGCTGGACACCAGGCATAAGGGCCTCGGGTTTCTACTCCTCCTCAGGAGACCCCCTGTTTGCAGTCTTCCCCAGAACCTCCCACTGAGGAAGTACCCCGCAAAGCATCATGCAAGAGGAAGCACATGGACTCCACTGAGGAGTCGGTGACTGAAGATATACAGACTTTGATGATGGGGAAGGGTCCCCACGGTCACCCTCTCATGAGGTGTCCTTTGGTGACATCCTCAGGATCATTGGACAGAGGGGTGACTGGAAGTCCTCTAATCCTTCCTCTGAGGAATCCGTATTCCTGCAGGCCTTTTGTGCCCAGCCCCCTACCTCCTGGGTTACCCCATTGTCCAGCGTGCATGGAAGGCTCCTGACACCCTGGAAGCGATACCACAGAGGCCTGATAGTCTTATCACCCCCAGCTGAACATCTTGGTCACAAGGTCTTCCAGTAGATGCCATGGTGGTGGCAACTGCAACTAATAAGGATTTGGCAGAAGAGAGCCAAACTGTCCATCCGCCCAACAAGGAGTCCTGGGAGATAGACTAGGGAAATGTGTGTTTGCTTCATCGACTTTTGCCATAAGGTCTTAAAACTATTTCAGAGGGATCTTATCAACCAACTCTCTGAAACCTTGGCAGGAGCTGTTTCTGATGAGGTCTGTGACAACGTGGCTTTTCAAATAGCCACCCTAGAGTCCATTTCCAATTCTTCGTGTCTTGTTTCTCACGCAATGGAAGGAGCAGGTAGAGCGGCAGGCATGGGTATAGTCACCAGATGACATGCATGGATGCGACTTTGCGGACTTGGCCCTAAAGTGAAAGATATGCTGGCAAGGTGCGAACAAGATGGCAAGACCCTCTCTGCCTTTGGCATCAGACACTCCACTCCTCAACGATTCTGCTCCAAAAATCAGAGGAGCGGGAAGATGTGGCAGAGGAAATCACAGGGCTCTGTCCGTGATGCACATGCCAAGTTCTCCCCTAGAGGTAGAGAGGAAAACTCCAATGGAAGACTCCCCTTTCGGGGCAGAGGAGGTCCGTGAAACCAGGGTTTCAGAGGTTTTTCTCTGGCCAACCCTATCAGCGCTCCTGAAGCATTGCCCGATTGCTCACCTCTGGATGCAGTCGGGGGTCATTTTTCCTTGTACCCCACTGCCTGGCTAAATATAACCACAGACTCCTGGGTACAACGGGTAATAGCAAAAGAAAACAAGAACCCTGCAGAACACTTGCCGTTGTGAAGAAAAGTCCACAGCAAACACAAAAAAATTGGCCAAGTTACATCCAAACAGTTTAATAAAATTCCAATAAAACATGGATAAAGACACAAGTTAAAACCACAAAGCTTTCGGATTACTCCTTCTTTAGTGTGATATCATATCTTGGCCAATTCTTTTTGTGTTTATAACAGATAATATCCAGATGTTATTGCATCCCCTTCCATCTTTGTCCAGTCTCATCCAGAGTATTCACGTTCCACCCAGTCAAAGGGAAACAGCAGCACATGAAACCCAAAAGCTGCTGCAAAAGAGAGTCATCCAGACGGTCTCCCCAGACCAGATAGGATCCTTTTTTTACTCGAGGTTCTTTTTAGTACCAAAAAAGACAGGGGACTGGAGACCAAGTCTGGATCTCAGCACACTGAACAAATTTGTAGAAACAGAGAAATTCCAGTGGGTCACAGTTCAGTCTATCCTTCCTCTCCTGAAAGAAAATTATTGGATGTGCTTTGTAGATCTTCAAGATGCGTATTACCACATAAAAATGGACAAACACTCAAGAAGATACCTCCGCTTGTGCATAGGAGCCAGTTACTACCTGTTTCGATCTCTGCCCTTCGGTGGTTCTACAACCCCCAGAGTGTTCACCAAATGCATAGCAGTAGTTATCGCTCACTTGTGACTTCAAGGATTCCAAGCATTTCTATATCTAGATGACTGGCTCCTCACCGCCCCCACCAAGTGTCTACTGGAAGAAACCCAGCACAACATTCTCCTCACAGCACAATGCCTGAGAATCACTATAAACTGGGAGAAGTCTAACACAACCCCAGCTCAGTCTTTGGAATTCATAGGGGTACTGTTGGACATGAGAAATTGCACAGCATCTCTTCCGGACCACAGGCTTCAAAGAATAAGGCAACAGGTTCAACCGCTACTCTGACACCACAAATCTCCCGCTCGATCTATACTCCAACTCTTGGGGTCAATGGCAGCCTCGATTACCATTGTTCCTCTAGCCAGATTCCACATGACGCTCCTTCAGTGGTTACTTCTTACTCAATTGTACCCTCTACAACATTCTTTGTCTTTTTATATAAGTGTAACTCAGAGATGCAAGCAAGATTTACTCTGGTGGATGTCTCGAAATCCCCAACAATGGTCTCTACAACAAAAACAATGTCAACTTGCCTCACAGACTGAAAGCGCATTCTAAAAGGTCTATGGCAACTTCAGCAACTTTCCATGGTAGGCTTCCCTCGATATTTGCTCAGCAGCGACTTGGGCCAAACCTCATACCTTTATTCTTCATTACAAATTGGACTTGGGTTCCAGAGGTAGAGCTTCTTTTGGCTCCATGGTGCTCAGGAATGTCCTTCCATGAGGGCCACCCAGGGTTACAGGTAGCTGGGGACTCTGTCCCATCACTAAGGAATGAACGAAGATTAACAACATCAGATAAAGAAGTTATGTCTTAACATAACGTTCCATCTGTGTTGTTGATCTTTGTTCATTCATTACTTCCCACCCTCCGTCCCCTTCTGGAGGTTCCTGGTTGATCTCATATACTCCTTTATTGAAGATCTGTTATGACCAGAGGTAGCCTCTACTTTTGTCTATCAACTTGCATACTCGATCTGAGGTAACAGGGAGCAGAGCATTATGGGTAGGACCTTGGCTCAAGAGTTTTTGGCTGAAGTGAGCTTTATATTTAGCTGGCTCAGTTCCATGGATGGAACTGATAACCCATCAGTAATGAATGAAGGAAGATCAACACAGAACGTTATGGTAAGACATAACTTCTTTTTTCCATGCTTGCTACCTTATGAAACACCATGTCAAACTCTTTGCTTATCTTACATTCCTTCTACTGTTTCACCACATGGAGGTGTTTCTGTGCTCCAAAACTGCTGTAGGGCCTGTTGATTAGTATCATTTATGCTGCCCTTTTCTTTTCAGTGGAACACTTTGCCTGTAAAGAGTGGCACAGTTAGGATCACGCCCGGCAAGTAATTGGACACTGAAGCACTTTATCCCTCAAAAATTAACCAAATGTAAATGCCCAACTGGTCATGAAATGAATGTAATTTAGATCCTCATGAGTCTCAGCTTGTGTAGGTGGCCCGTTTATTTTATTTTTTTTTTTTTTGCTGTTTATATATTTTGCAACATGTTTTGTTTACTAACTCTTGCTTAATCTTTCTTGGGGTACCAATTTACTAGAGTGACCTGGAGAGACACCCACATCTTCCACACTTTGCTTCATTTTGTGCCCCAAAAGCTGAGATTACACTCTACTAAGAGCTGTCATTTTTCAGATGAGATTGTTGTGTTTTATAGCATAATTGTGGAGGTTCTTACCTTACAGTTTGTCCAGATGTTGTAAAACTGAGATGACATATGTAAATAACACTGATGTAAATAGAATATTATTGTTAACAGTATGAAAAGTATTGTTTAAGAGCTAATATTTTGTATTGGCTGGAATGGCTTCCCACAGGAACCATTGTTAATGAGTTGTTTGTCTTTCGGCTTTTTCCCGGTAAGGGGTTGCCACAGCAGAACACCGGTCTGCTAATGATTAGCAGTAGATTTTTACAACCTTCAACGAAGGCATACCCTTTTACGCACGCATGTCTTTCGAACACTACCCAACCGCGGGGAGGACATGCAGACTCCACACAGAAGGCACTCCCAAGCCACGCCGAGAATCGAATGGGAGAATCTCTTGTACCTAAGGAGTTTATGGACTCGGCACAGTCACAGCTTGGAAACTTTGATACCACTCATCCCATGCCTTCAAAGGGAATTTCTGTGGTGGGCTCAAGCAAGCCAGTCAAACAGGGGTTTGCCCTTCAGCAAACCAATAGCCAGCCAAACCATTACAACGGACGCTTCAGACCACGGATGGGGAGCGCACATGGAAGGAAGATGTATTCAAGGACTATGGTCACAAAAAGAGCTACGCATGCACATAAACCAAAAGGAAATGCTGGCAGTGATGCATGCAATCGAGGCCTTCAAGTTATTTCTACATCAAGGCCACCTACTAATAAGGACAGACAACACTACAGTTATGTGTAACATAAACAAGCAAGGAGGCACCCATTCCTACCCTCTTTGCAGACTGGCAATGAATCTATGGGAACTTTCCTTGACTCTCAATATACAGCTGCAATCCCAGTTTGTACCAGGAAAGGACAATATACTGGCGGACAGCTTAAGCAGGAACATCATGGATGCACACGAATGGATGCTGCACCCAGACATCTTCCATCAGATAACACAATCATGGGGGAGACCGGACATAGACCTCTTTGCCTCCCCACACAATCATCAGCTGGAGAAATTCTGCTCAAGGACATACCACCCACAAGCATGGAAAGTGGACACCCTCTCTTTCAGCTGGAGAACTCTAACAATATATGCATTCCCACCTCTTCCATTAATGACCAAGGTCTTGCTGAAGATCAGGGCAGAGCAGCCAAGAGTGATTCTGATAGCTCCGGACTGGCCAAGACAGCACTGGTACCCATTGCTGAAGAGCATGTCACAGACAAAACCATGGCTTCTGCCACAATGGCCGCTTCTCTTGACACAGCACAACTACAAAACTCTGCATACCAACCTGAAAACATTACAACTAGCTGCCTGGAAAATACCTTGACTCATCACCAGGATAAGTTATCCAAGAGAGTGAAGGATATCATCATGGAAGCTCGCAGGCCTTCCACAAGAAAGGCATACTCAGCAAAATGGAAAAGATCTCACACCTGGAGCACCTCAAAGGGCCTAGATGCAACAGTTATGAACATGGCGCATATCCTGGAATATTTGGCAGAAATGCTCCACAATGGCCTGTCTTACTCTTCTATTAAAATTCATGCTTCAGCAATTTCAGCAGAGTACAATACTGATCCACCTGTCTTCTCTCATCTTCTGCTAAGACAGTTTCTAAGAGGAATTAAAAACATCAATCCCCCCAAGGAAACCTCCAGTGCCCACTTGGGACCTTAACTTCGTGTTGGAAAAACTAACATTGCCTCCCTTTGAACCAGCAGCATCTGCAGAACTACAGTTCCTCTTTTGGAAGACTGCCTTCCTTCTGGCCATAACCTCAGCAAGAAGAGTATCTGAGTTACAGGCCCTCATGGCAGTACAGCCATTTCTTATTTTCCATCAAGACAGAGTCTCATTGAGAACCAATCCTTCATTTATGCCAAAGGTGGTATCTAGGGTTTCATTAAACCAAGCTATTCACCTGCCTACCTTCTTTCCAAATCCACAAAACAAAGGGGAAAAGCTTCTGCACACCCTGGACATACACAGGCAGTTGCGCTACTACTTGGACAGAACAAAAAATTACAGAAAAACTGACCAGTTGTTTGTAGCATATGCTGCTGGTGCACAAGGAAAAGCAATTTCAAAACAGACAATTTCAAAATGGATAGGGAATTGCATTCGTTTCTGTTACTCCTTTCATGGAAAAACTGTGCCAGCTAACATTAGACCTCATTCGACCAGAGCCACAGCCACCTCCACAGCCTTCTTAAGATGGGTGGCTACCAAGGACATTTTAGAAGCTGCTACATGGAGCTCCGTGCATACATTTTCCAAGCATTACAACTTGCCTTTATATTCCAGATCCAGAGCAGGCTTTTCTACGGCAGTCCTGCAAGGCATTTTAGCTACACCATCCTTTACATAGATCCTCCACCCCCAGATTGGCTATGGTATTCTACCCATATGTGATGACTGCAGATGCATCCTTGAAGGACATAGTACAGTTTTGTACCTACCATAAATGTAGATGTCCGATAGGTATGCATCTGCAGTCAGGTTTACCCTCCCTCCTTCCCCTCTGCGGTATTTCTTGGGTACATTCCCCTCTCATAGCTAGCTGGGGTTATCTATTATGGTGTATTTGTTTTTATATATGTATATATATTTCTGTGCATGTTTGGAATTTATTGCATTTCTCCAAATTTAGCCTTCCTTAGAGGGCACCTGGCATCTGGGGCAAGAAAAACTGAGGAAGATGGCGTCGGCTGACGCTTTTATACCCCAGGCGCTCTGACGTCGGGGAAGGGGCGACATCAGCTGACGCCGGACCCAGACTTTGGAATCCAGCCGACCGAAGGGCTGCCTGAGGCAGGACAACCCATATGTGATGACTGCAGATGCATACCTATCGGACATCTACATTTATGGTAGGTACAAAACTGTACTTTTCTGATTCTCCCGGGGGGGGGGGGGCAGTCTCTAAACAATGATTGGTTTTCTTTGAACATTTGGATTAGCAATTTTTCTTACTGCATTTGACTAGATAGTGGACACGTCTGTAAGTTGTTGCTTTATGTGTTTATTTATTTATTTTTTTTTTACAACAGTTACATTGAGACAGATACTTGAGAAGAAGCTAGAGATGAGAGAGTACAACTGGGCATTCCTAGCCTTGGAGAAAGCATATGACAAGGTCCCAAGAAAGCTGATCTGGGCAGTAATGTGGTGGTTTGAAGTCCCAGAAACACTGGTAGAATTAGTGCAGGTTATGCACAAGGACCCAGTGACTCAAGAACGAACAGTGTTCAGCCTCGTAGAGGGGTTCTCAGTGGAAGTGGGTGTACACCAGGTTTAGCTCTGAGCCCACTGCTATTCATACAGGTGATGGACTACATTAGCAAACAGGTTGGATGAAACCGATCAGCAAAGCTGCTGTATGCAGACAATGTGGCAGTATGGGCAGAGTCTGAAGGCACATGGGATGAAACTAAGCACAGATAAGATGGTGGTAATGGCAGCGAATTGGGGAAATCCGAAGAAGCTGAGAACAGAGATAGAAATGAAGGCAGTGGAACAGATAAAACAGCTTCAAATATCTGAGAGCAGTGGTTGAGGAGAAGGGTAGTCTGACTGAAAAGGTCAAAGCTAGAATCAGAGGGGCTGCAGCCAACTGGAATAGAGTATCAGGTGTAGTCTATAACAGAAGAATGCCAAAGAAGCTGAAAAGTAAGGTGTATAAGATAGTGGTGTGATCAGCACTACTGTATGGTACAGAAACCTGGGCAGTAAAGGCAAAACAGTTGAAGAAGCTAGAGGTGATGGAAATGAAGTGCCTGAGAAAGGTGGTAGGTACACACTGGGGGACAGATGAAGAAATGAGGACATAAGAGCAGAAGTCAAAGTAGCTCCAGTTGCAGAAAAGATCAAAGAGAACAGATTACGGTGGTTTGGGCACATGTGTAGAAAAGCAGAAGATAATCTGGTGAGGAAGATTTGAGATAGACAACAAGAAGGTAAGAGGAAGTGAGTATGTCCAGCAAAGAGGTGGATGGATTGTGTGAAAGAAGATCTGCGGCAGTCAGGCATGAGTGTTGAAGAAGGCAGGAATGTGGCACTGAATCGAGAGAGTTGGCGACAGTTAACACGATACCCCGACCCCATGTAGAAAAAATGGGAAAAGGAGGGATGATCATAATGATTACATATGTTTTGTTCTAATATTTGTTTTTTAATGTGTTAAATATTTTTCTTAAATGAAATGTTATTTTTGCTTATTGTTAAAAATCTTTAATAAAAACATTTAAAAAAAAAAGGTTCATTAATCAGCCATTTTAGCATGTCTGCCCATGGATCCTCCCCATTCAATGCATTCTCATGTTAAAAGGGGTTTTGCATAAGAGGCCTGCATGAAAACTGGAGATCCTCATTGGGATCTTAATGGTGCATTAGAGAAGCTAACATTTGCTCCATTTGAACTGGCTAACTTGAGGTTCTTAACATGAAAAACAGTTTACTGATTGTTCTAACCTCAGCAAGAAGGGTATCTGAGTTGCAACCTCTTATGGTAGGTAAGTCAACCCAGCGTCATTTTCCACTGGGACAGGGTTTATTTGAGAACTAATCCTTCCTTTATATGTAAAGTCGTATCCAAGTGAACTTTTAGCCAAACTGTCCATTTTCCTGTTTTCCTTCTTGAACCTAAAAATAAGGTAGAGAGGGGGATACTGCATACCCCGAATGCCCACAGACAACTTGGGCTCTGTCTTGACAAAACTAAATCTTAGGATCAAGTGTACATATCTTGCGAAGGTAAGAAGGGATAACCTGTGTCAAATCAGACTAGTTCCAAATGATTGTCTAACTCATCACAACAAAACTATTCAAGGTCCATCCTACCAGGGCTTTGGCTTCATCTATGACTTTTTGGAAAGGGTTGTATTCTAGAAGTATTCTAGAAGCAGCAACTTGGTCCTCTGTACATACTTTTACATAACTCTATAAGTTTGATTCCTTCTCTAGGTCTGTATCAGGCTTTGCTAGGACCATTCTCCAGGAGCTTCTGGATTATCCTTCTACTACGAAAATTTGTAAACTATGGTGATCTACCCATACATCTTAGGCTCTTACAGCAGTGGTCAATATGAAGAAAATAGAACAGTTGCACAAGGTAACTTAGCATAACAGTGATGTTCGAGTGATCGCTGCTTTTAGTAGCTGCTCCGTCCCTCCATCCCCCTTGTTTCTTGATGTGTTTTTGCCAGGGTGTGGACTTATATTTTTTTGTTGTTCCTGGCATTGTCCTTTCAGAACTTAGCCTCCCTCTTTCTTTTGGCATGAAAGGTCTGAAGGGCTTGGTACCCAACCCTGTCAATTTAGTCAGCCCAGCTTAAGCTAGCAATTTAGTGCATGGAAGGTGCCCTGAAGCTTTGAAAGCAGCCTGTCTGTTACATCCTTGCAGGGTATAACACATGTAGCTTGGTCTACTGCATCATTGAACATTCACATCTACTGTTCTCGTAAGATAACTTACAAAACTGTACTTTCCTAGGGGGTTTGATTTTTATGACTGTGAAGCTGATAGCATACCCTTTTAAACATGAATTATGAGTTTTAACATTTCTTGAAAATTTTATTTCTTGCAGTTCTGCCATAATGACTTCTGAGCTTTAGGGATTGGTGGGTAATTAATAAATCCTTCATTGTGTTCTGTAATGACTGGGTTTCTTTGAAAGTGAGTCCTTTTTGTACCATCAGATGTGTGTGTTGTTTCTTGGAATCAAGATAGTCTTATGCCATTGTTGTTTATATAAGAGTAAGAATGAAATTATGCTATAAATAGTGGTTGTCGAAGACCAACTTCTTATACAAAGCACCGATGACATTTGATAGTTCAACCTGCTCTTTAAACAACCTGTCTAAATGCTAAGTAACTGCATTCTTCTGTTATGGCAAATACAAAACTCTGAATAAGATGGTTATAGCTCATTCTACTATAACTGTAATGACTGCAGTTGTCTTGTTCAGAAATGTTCCAGTTTAAGATGTATGTGCATACTGAT
Organism: Protopterus annectens; assembly: GCF_019279795.1. Classification (NCBI taxonomy): domain Eukaryota; kingdom Metazoa; phylum Chordata; order Ceratodontiformes; family Protopteridae; genus Protopterus; species Protopterus annectens. The sequence continues at coordinate 784,648,516 of NC_056737.1, read as the reverse complement.
GTTTATTATTTCCACTGCTGCTGTAGCTCTTAGGCTATATGGGTTGTTTCCTGCATAGGAAACAACAACTGACCAGCTTCAAGAAGCTGTGGTTCCTTCTACTCCTTCACTCTGATTCCTGATGTCTAATCCCAAGGAGGGACATCAGCAGTGAGAGTGAAGCTCTCTTCAAGGCATTCTTGTCCATATAATGTGAGAAGAGCCTAACAGTCCTGAAATAACCAATAATAATAAAACATGTAAAGTAAGAGTAAACACACCCTTGCTTTATATCCTAACCACAACCGTATAGAGTTGGTGCCTGACCATTAACCAGGAGCTCATCAGGGATTTTATTCCACGTGTGCTCCCATGTAGTTATGGTAACCAGAATAGGTGTAGGCTTTTGCAGATGTCCTTCTATTCATCTGTTGCTGTATTCTTTACATGAGGGTGTTGCCTGCCAAGGCAACCCAACATTGACCAGTATATCAAAGTCTCTTGCTACCATACGTTACATATGATGTAGGCTACTATTGGACATAAGCCATAAAAGAGACGTATGTAGGCACCATCCTCAGAATATCTTTCCCGCCAGTCAGATCACCAGTCCTGGATATCAATCTGCTGCTGGAATTCTGTTCTATAACGATAAGTGCCCATTGGTGGAATCCTTTGTCTTTTACTACTGCTTTATTTTGTTTGAGGTTAATGTCATCCAGGAAAAGGACGTGTGACTGTGGAAGACAAATTCCATACAAGGATAGTCATTCCCAGTGCCTTTTTCTGTCTTGAGCCCCACCACAACCATAAAAACTGTTCAATTTATCAATCTTTTGTGCCCAAGACCCTCTGTAGTCGGCTTTCGTCCCTCTCTACCTACTTGGAAAGTCAGCGGTTTAAGCTGTAGGCTAAAGGTGCAATGGAAGATTCCTCAGACCTGACGAACGAGCATACTAAGAGTAAGGCCAAAAAACCTAGGCCCAAAGCTGAAGCTGCACCTCTTCATATGGACGTCTTTCCTGAAGCATATGAGAGCTTGGAGATGCTCTCTGTCATGGATCCAGATCCAGGCCGAGCCCATTTTACAGGCCACCTTGGAACCCGGATGTAGGCACGTCCAGAGAGGCCTCACAGACATCCTGATGTCTAGGGGGGATCCTAGGCTCATTGTGTCTGAAGGAGAGGAATAACCTAGATTGTAGTGAGAGAGGATATTGAGTCAGATCTGGTCGAATGTAGGCCGACGTCCTTCCCTCACCCTTTCCATCGGATGGATACCACCCTAGCAAAGAAAAAACAAAAAACTAAACATTCCTCTACCCCACCAGACTCTCCGAAGGAGCGGCAGAATTTACACAAGGCCTCTTTAAGGCCTTCATTGCTCTAAGGCCTCCCTCAGGTTAGCCAGTTTCCCCTCTTGCCTGGCCTACCTCCCCTCAGAAAAGAACTAGGGCACAAGCCACTTCATAGGAGGATTCCTATGATGAGGGCAGTGAGTCACTGGCTTACTCATCCCAAATCCCTTCACCCTTGGACTGTGCTTCCCCTAAGGAAGACTCAGATAGGACAGAGTTCTTTGGGGAGACCATTTCTAAGATAAGAGATCATTTTAAACGAGACAGTTCCCAAGTGTCTGGGGTCCAAAAACTATATGACCTTCAAGTACAGTCCCCTAGTCTGTCTGCAATTCTTCCTGTTATCCCAACTTTTTTGGATGCTTTTACCTCCATGTCTACTCACCCTGACTCAGCCTCAGGTTCTGAAAAAGTCAGGTATTACAGAGTGCCCCAGGATTGCAATTTCCTTTTCAAGGCCCCTGTGTAAGACCACTCTGTGATTTCAGTAGCCTCTGATAAGGCCTCCAGGTCACTTCCTTTTGCTTCCCTCCTCTGTTCAGGCAAGGATAGTAGACACCTGTAGAGGCTGGGCAAGAAAATATATACCTCAGCCACCTTAGCTTTCAGAGCCCTGAACTACCAGACCCACATAACCAAGTACAATATGGAACTCATGTTACAGATCTCCAAGTTAGTGCTAGATATGCCAGACTCAGAGAACAAAGCCTTGACATCCTCTCTTATTGATGCATTCTCTCGGGTAGCCAGAGATTTGATCCAAAGCAGCTAAGATGCAGTAGAGGCCACTTCATGAGCTGCAGCTTCTTCCTGTGCCCTAAGAAGATTTGCCTGGTTAAGGCTTCAGCCCGTCTCTGAGGACATAAAGTTGAAGCTTATGGATGCCCTCACTGGACAATACCGCTTTATTTGGCAAACTGTCTGCAGAAGTATTCAATTCCCTGCAAGAAAAGAGCAAGGAACTAAAAGACGTTAAACACATATTGTTCTCACGTGTGCCTAAATTCCACAGGAACTACCCTAGGAAGCAGGTCTTTGTACACAGGCAGTCCCAGCCCCCCCTAATCAAAACCCCCAAGGGGTCCAAGAAAACACACCAATTTTCCGCTTCTTCCTCTGCTCCCCAGTTGACTAAGCAGACCTTTCCTGATAGGATGGGTTCTTCTTTATGACTCCTCAAACAATCTGGACAACTCTCCCCTCTTCCTTAGCCTTACCCTATCCCTTCCAACCTGGGAAACTATCACTCAAGACTCTTGTGTCCTCAGCATAATAAAGAATGGATACTTCATGCTCTAGCACACAGTCCCTCCCTTCAGGGTATCCTCATCCGCAAAAGAACAGGAACATCTTTTCCCTCCAGTTCTGCAAAACCTGCTAGAACAGAGCACAATCCAGCCCATGTCCTCAGCTCAAAAAGAAAAAAGGCTTCTCTCCATGCTCGTTTCTGGTTCCCAGGAAGGAAGAACCTTGGAGACCCATCCTAGACCTGTCCTATCTCAACAGCTTTCTGAAAGTTCCCTCCTTCAAAATGCTAACTCTCCGATCCATCTTCCCTCTTATCCTCTATCAGGCCTTCCCAGCATCCATAGACATCAAAGATGCTTATGTCCATATCACCATTCACTCCAGGTAGAGGAAATTCCTATGCTTTTCTGTGGGCTCCTGGCATTTTCAGTTTTCTGCCTTGCCTTTTGGACTGTCCACTGCTCCAAGAGTCTTCACAAAATGGCTAATGCCTGTGGTCACCTTCTGCAGACTTCAAGGCATTCAAATCTTCCCCTACCTAAACAGCCTTCTGATTCTGATTTCTTCCTGTTCTTTTAAGATGTTAAGATACGAATTTTTATTGTAGTTAATGACTTAATTGATTGTTTAATGAATTGTAATTATTCACTTAAATGTTTTAGCATTTAGTATTTAAGGGATGATCAGCAATGATATTTTGTACTCTGAAGATGCCATCAACAAGCGGGTGAAAGCGCTTAGTATCTTGTGGATTTTATCGTGGAATTGTTTATTGTTTCGGTCAAGTCTTATCTATTAAAAGTCTTTTTTGGTGTGACCAGGATCCAATGTTTGCTGAAATTATTTGCTTATTAGCCTTCTGATTCAAGCCAGATCCCAAAAAGGAACTGAACAAAACCTCCTCTCAGCCATTGCCATTTTGCAGAACCTAGGATTTACCATCAACTTCAAAACATCTTCACTTGCCCCATCCCAAGACAATGTCTTTCTGAGGTGCAGATTTTAAAACAACAAAATGATGACCCCCCCCCCCCCCCCACACACACACACACACACACCGAAGCCCCAGGAGATGTCTCTCTTTTCTCAGAAAACCTTCCTCTCAGTCTCCTGTCTGCAACACGTGTCTACAAATCTTGGGATTGATGGACTCTACCATCCCTATGCTTCCACTGGCAAGACTACACATGAGGAAATTCCAATGGTTTCTGAAGTCAGTGTGGTCTCAGCATCCCCACCTACTGGAATTTCAAATCCCACTTCTACCCTGCCTTAAGGCGGAACTCCAGTGGGTGTATAAGACAACTGTCCATAAATACAGGACTTCCCATTCATCCACTGCCCCAGCTTAAGGCCTGTACACAGATGCATCAGATACAGGTTGGGGAGCAGCTCTGGGCACTCGCACAGTCCATGGTCAGTAGACATCCTTTCAGAGGAAAGACCACATAAATGTAAGGGAAATTAAGGCAGTGATCCTTGCCTTTCAGTCCTTCCAGCCTCTTCTGAGGCTGGGAAGGTTGTGTATCTACACACACAATATTACTGTCCTGTGGTATATAAATAAGCAGAGGGGGGACAAGATCCTACGTCTTTTGCGTACTAGCCTTACAGGCTTAGGACCTAGCCCACCTACTAGAAATATCTCTTCAGGCGGTTTACATCCCTTCCAATCAGAATTCTGTGGCCGACACACTGAGCATATCCAGAACACAGGCCCTTGAATGGATGCTTCACTGGGATGTGTTCCTGGAGATTGTTCACCTGTGGGGGTATTCCACAGATAGACTTGTTTGCCTCCCCTCTGAACAAACATCTTCCAAAATTTTGTACTAGAGAGCCACATGCTCGGGTATAGAAAGTGGACACTCTATCAATCTTTTGGAAGGGGAGATTCCTGTATGCACATCCTCCCCTGCCACTCCTTCTGAATGTCCTGCTAAAAATTCAACAGGATAAATCAAAAATCTTGCTGGCGACTCCTTGTTGGCCAAAATAGCACTGGTTCCCCCTTCTGCATCTAATCAAGGGCAATCATCACAAGTTACCTCACAGAGTGGACTTACTCACACAGAACAAGAGTTCGCTCGTCCACCCACATTTACAAACCCTCCAACTCACTCTGTGGATAATAGAGCCTTGATCCATTTAAGACCCCTTTATTCTGAGGATGTGCTTCAAGTCCTGCAGAAGTCCATGAAACCCAATATCAGAAAATCTTACCTTTCCAAATGGAAGAAGTTTTCAGTTTGATGTCTTGCTACAAAGCTGGACCCACTTACAATGGATCCCCCTATGGTTCTGTCATGTCTGTGTGAATTGCTTAATGCAGGCTTGCCTTATTCCTCCATAAAAGCACATTTGTCAGCTATCTCTGCTTGTCTGCCACTTTCCCCTCCTCTAGCTTCCAGATTTAAGGCCAAGCAATTCTTTATATGCGTCCTCAACATTAGACCTCCCAGGAGACCTGTCACTCCACACTGGGACCGTAACTTTGTGCTAGAGAAACTGACTCAAGCTCCTTTCATGCCAGCCTCTTCTAGCTTCCTCAAACACTGTACCGGAAAGAACTCTTCTCCTGGTGGCCATTATGTCCACCAGACGAGTTTCAGAATTACAAGCCCTTATGGCTTCTCCTTTCTTGTCCTTCCACAAAGACAGGGTTTCTCTTCAGACTAACCCCTCCTTTATACCAAAGATGGTTAATGAATTGTCCTTAAACCAGGCCATTCACTCCCCTACCTTCTTTCCCTCTCCCCAGAACAATAGTGAGAGGATCCTACACACACATAATGTACGCAGACAACTTTGGTTTTATATGTAGAAGACCAAACCTTTTAGAGAATTAGACCAACGGTTTGTGTCATTCCACCCCAGGGCTCTGGGATTGTGTGTGTCCAAACAGACCATCTCCAACTGGATCTTCAAATGCATTTCATTTTACTATGCCCACCATGGTAAAGCCCTTCACGTCTCAGTCAAAGCTCACGTCTCAGTCAAAGCTCACTCTACAACGGCATTTTCTTCCTCGAGGCGATACTTCAAAGGGCTGGACACTAACTCCATCCTAGAAGCAGCTACCTGGACATCTGTTCACACCTTCACAAAACATTATAAGCTGGATTCTATCTCCAAATCCATGGCAGGGTTTGCCAGGGCCATTCTCCATGGATTCCCGGAAAGTTCCTTTGCCACCTCCACCTCTCTCTCTGTATGAGCTTTTGTATTCTCCCTCATGTAAAGAATACTGCAACAGAAAAACATGGATTAGTTGTGTAAGAACTTAACTATAATGATAGATGTACTTCTCTTCTCTGTTGCAGTATTTTGCCCCACCCTCCTCCCTCGCATCCTTGTGTTATTGGATGCATTGATCCTCTTTGCCTTGGACTGTCTCTCTGCCTGGGCCTTCAGTTCTGAGGATGTTGCATGCATACGTCTCTGTTATGGCCTGCGTTCGATAGTAGCCTATGTCAGATGGTAATGGACATTCTCCTGTAGTAAAAAACTTTGATGTAGTGGCAGATGTTGGGTCACCGTGGCAGGCAGTTCCCTTGTGTAAAAAGTACTGCAATAGAGAAGAGCAGGACATGTCGTTATGGTAAGTTCTTACACAACTAATATTTCTTCTTATTTTTGTTATTTTTTAACACTAGCCCATATAGCTGCTCTTGATACAGCTCTATTAGTATGAATACATGTATGACTTAATTGTTATATTGCACTGGCTTGTACCAACTCTTTTTGTACCATTTTGTTGAAACGCACTAAATCTGTTTCTGATCTTATTAACTGAAGTGACATTTTACTTTCATTTGATATAGGCTGATTTCTAATTTCATGTACCACTTGAATAATCTCTATGAGATAACGTGTATGGTATTAATGGTACTCCTCCCCAACATGCTGGTTTCTGAACACAATTTATTTTATTAACAAAATCTGAATAGGCATAGTGCATGGCAAGGAAGGTATTAAACTGTGGGACCCAATGTTCTACACTGACGGCCTTTTTTTTTTTTTTGCTGTTTTCTCATGCTTTTTAACTTCACTAGGCTGGTTGGAGCAACTTATTGTACATACTACAATAATTAACATGACAAATGGTAGCATCTTGGTGAACTCCAAATATGTAACTGCTTTTTCAAGTTTATACATTGTTGCATAACCATGTAACAAAAAGAAATAACACAATAATACTAAACATTTTTACAGGTAGTACAATTTGATAGTTCATAGAAAAAACTGTAACACTATAAACTAAAAAATATTCTCAAGGCTTACAATATCATAACATTGATATGCTTTTTTAATTTGATTTTTTCTTATTTTAGCAAGCTTCTTGAGCTGTTGATTTATTTTTTAAAACCAAAAAAATGAAATCATTATCAGTTATTGCTGATTTAATTGCTTTATACTGGTCTAGGTGCACCACTGTATCTTTTCTTGATTCTTTGCTTCTTTTCATTTCTTTTCTAACAGAGTATGCCAATGGTCACAAATGTGAACTAACAGCATAATGACCTTCCCAACATACTTGACTGTCCTGATTTCCACAGAATGTCCAGATTTTTGCCTCATATTTTTGATCTGTTCCTCATAATTTTTGTGATTTTTATGACAAATCACTGAGGACTGAAGTCACTAAATAATTGAGTTTCAGACTTCATATCCTTTAGAAAAATGCATGCTAATACAAATCCTGTTATTCTGTCAACTTTCTAAGTTTATAAGATCAATATTTAAAATCTGTCCCTATTTTTTGGGCCTTTGTCCCTCCATTTTGTTAGGCTTTGTCCAGATTTCTTGCACTAAGAGTTTGAGAGGTATGCTTCACAGTTTTTGTACCAGGGACTTTCTTGCAAAAAACACATAATCATTACTCTTTGCTCTGGCTGTAACTGTACAGTATGTTCTGGTCGTACTTTAACAAGAAGTCACTACATCGTCAAGTAAAGTATGACAATTCTTATGTTTGGTCTCATAAGGGACAGTTAGAATGGGGATAGTCTATATATAAAGTATAAATAGAAATTTAACCATTTATTTGTATGTTTAGGGGAAACATCTAGTTACACATATACTAAGAAAAGGGAGAAGCTGCAAGACAGACTGGCTATACTACATTCATTTCTTATTTAGCTTTTCATGACAATTTGTAGGCGAATTTTATTTGTCAAGAATTATATCTAGCAAGTAACCCCAATATTTTTGGTAATAGCGTTTGTTTTTTGTTTTTGAATAATTTAATTTGTGAGATGAGATATATTTGATAGCAAGATTGCTAAAATATTCCTATGTAATTGGTGACATGGCATTCCAATTCTGTGTAATAAAGAATTTAATAAGGGCACACATCGTAATAAAGACATGTTTTAATATTTTTGGGAGTCGATTGATATTAATGTACAATATAGCTGTCTCCCAAGTAAGGGTTGATTTTTCATATCCCATCTTCTCTAATCTTACTCTCAAGGAACACACCATAAGTTGTATATCTTAGTACAGTTCCACATGACATGTAAAATATCAGCTGTTTGATCCGGTCAATGGGGACATATAGGCGAAAAGTTAGGATTGAATTTATTTAATTTAGATAAGGTATAATATAGATGATTGTTTACCATAATTTGTGTATATAACAGCTTCTTGAAAGGAATGAATTTGATTGTATTTTCAATGGCTAGTTTCTTATTTTCTTCAGTCAGTGATTGATTTTTCGTTTCCCAGTAGTTTGAAAATAATAAAGAATTCTGATGTTTTGCACTCATTACAATTTTATAAGTCCTAGAAATTGTTTTCCATTTAATCGCAAGATTTTCAAGTATTAATTTAACTAAATCTATGTTCTGTAAGTCAGTGTGTATTTGTGAGAATTTAGCATTTATAAGATGATGAAGTTGGTTAAGGATAATACTATATTTCATAGAAAGTTTGAGTTCAAGTCTCATTTGCCCCGTGTTAGAGTCTTTCCATTGGTATATATCCCATATTGTGTAGTCTTTTATCAGGGGGTAGTTTGTTACATTTACTGGTTTATTATTTATTAGTAAATTAGGATTTAGATGCAACAGTTGTATAAGGGCAAATGCGTCAGCTAATTGCAATGATTTAAATAGTTTCTGTGTTGTAAGAGTCATGTTTTTAATTAGTGGGTGTAAATTCTTCATGTATATATGCTAGCCTGGTTTAAATTCAAGAATGGTAAGGATTTGATATTACAGCCAAGGGATTTCAACTGTTCATACCAGATTTTGGTCCACTGGGGTGTCCAAGTATTTATATACGAGTCATAGTTTATTATTTGTATTAGTCTGTATACAGTAATTATACAGTAGTAAAGCTTAAAATCAGGTAACCCCAATCCCCCCTTATTGGGGAATATTTGAAAAGGTAGCATTTAATTGAAAGAGTATTCTTGGTAGAAAATTCATCTTGACAACACTAGCTTTTGACAGTAGAGACATTAATGTTCTTCTATCTATCCATATCGTTTTGAATACTAGTCCATGTAGTTAGTAGGTTATTGTTTATAATATCTTTGAAGTCTGAAGTAAATATTATTCCTAGATATTTTATCTGGTAGTTTATTTTGATCTCACTCATAGGAAAGTACAATTCTTTATGCCCTATAGGATTGAGGGAAATATGTGTGACTTGTTTAAATTATAATTTGAAACTACCGAGAACTCATCAATAACTTTAAGTATTTTTGGGAAGTCAGCAGTGGGGAGTTGGAAGTATATATTTAAGTCATCAGCAAAGGCGGAGTATATAAGATTTGTATTGTGGATTCTGGGAATATGATGAAAGTTTTTTTGTGAAATAAACAGAAGGAGGGGTTCTAGATAAAGATTAAATAGGTATGGCGAAAGAGGACATCCTTGTCTTGTACCATTGGATAAGAGTATAGGGTTAGTTATAAGTTTATTTACCTGTATAGTGGTAGAAGCTTTCTGATACAGAACCTGGATCATTTTAATGAATTCTTGAGGAAAACCATATAAAGGCAGTATATTAAAGAGAGTGTAAGTTTACTCTGTCAAAAGCTTTAGTTGCATCTACTGTAAGGGCATATCTGGGGCATTTATCCCTATTAAGTAATCTTACAATGGTATCTAAAAGTAGGGTGTTGTCACTTGTTTGCCTATTTGTCATAAAGCCCATTTGTTGTTGGGAAATAATAGAGGGGAGTATATTCTTAAGTCTATTTGCCATAACATGGGCTAATATCTTAAGATCAGTGTTTATGAGGGCTATTGGTCTATAATTTGCTGGATCTGTTGGGTCAGAATGCGGTTTAGGAATCAGCACTGTCTTTGAGTTAAAATATTTGTCTGTTATACCATATTGTATTATATAGTTGAAAGCTTTTAATAACACTTTGGAGATAGGTTCCATGAATAACTTATAAAAATCCAATGTGTATCCATCAGGCCCAGGGGATTTACCTAATTTTAGTTTGTTTATTGCGGCTTTTATCTCTCTTAAATGTAACAATGATTTTAAGAGTTTTCTTTGATCTTCTGTAATTTGTGAAAAGTATATATTAGGTATAAAATCCTGAAATCTGTCTGTAGATGATAACGGTATATTGTATAATTTCTTATAAATATCTTCAAAAGCATCCACTATATCTTGATCTTTATATCTGTCAGACTTTTGTAGTTGCTGTAATCATACATTGTGCTGTGTTACCATAAATTCAGAACTAAAAACTGGTGCATTAGGATCAAATGGAAAATGAATTCGCATCTGCATGCCTGTTATCAGCTCAAAATGTGTAATACCTGTACTGGCAATTAGAATTGATCTGTTTCCAAAAAGAATTCCTGGTAAATTTTATGCAGTACAGTTTTTGGTTAATATTTATACAAGGGATCTGTTATGGGAGCAAAATTTTCTGTGAATTCACACTTGTAATTCATTATACCCAAGAACGTCTGTAAATAGCTTACAGTGCTAGACAGTGGCATCTATAAGATGCACTGTACCCTTTCTTTGCAGGGAGTCTAATCTGTGGTTGTATAGTAACACCTAAAATTACCGATTCGTGTAACAACTGTATTTTTGCAAGTTCACTTTAAACCTTGCTTTTTGTAAAGCCTGAAAAACTTCATGTAGTGTCTGCAAGCGTTCTTTTTTTGTCAGGTACTGAAGAATTTTGTTACCTGCTGCTAAAGCTTGTTGAAAAAACACAGGACTTTAATGAAACCCTTGTGGTAAACTTACTCATTAAATATTGCTGATCTTCATAAGTAAAAAGCAAATCTCTTTTGAGAATCTTCTGTTATTAGAATTGCAAAAAATCCACTAACCATATCAACGACTGAAAAATACTTGCTTTTGCAACTCAGTTTGGTGGCCATTTCTGGTGCACTGGACACTGGCATGTACTACCTGAGGTAATGCATTTATTTACTAATCTTAGATCTAAGACTAAGAGGAATCTTTCATCTTTTCTCATAGCTGGCCACAAAGGTACATTAGATGGACTGACACTTTATTTTTATGTCCTGTTCTTCCCACTGTTTAATACATTTTGATGTTATGTGATCCTATCTCGCCTACATTCTGAACTGATGGGTTCGGAGCCAATCCCTCGGCTCCGACTCGGCACGCTTATGCTATAGAGCGAGGCCTCTAATTGGCTGAGCTATCTTTATCCCAGGATGCACCACCACTAATCCCCCAGATCTCGTTTGCCGCTATCAAGCTTAGACGTGGTCTCAACATTGGCTGGGCGAAGTACTATTTATTTAGGCTTTTCCTGTCACAAATTTCCTTTCTTTGAACCCAAAAGCTGTTTTAACAGCTATTGTTGTCATATTAGTGTGTTTGGTGAATTTCCGTTAAAAAATTTGTGATTTTTTTTAGTCAGGGAAGGTTTCCCGTTTTAGTTAGAGGGGCCTTCCCCTGTTGCTTTGCTGGTTGTACATCTTTCTTGGGTCAAACACCCGTTTAAGTTAGAGGGTCTTGACTCTCTTTATCTTTTTGTCTGTTTATCTGTTTAGTGTAAAAAAAAAATATATATATATATATATTTTGAATTTGTTGAAGTTGTTGTATTCAACTTTGTCTTTGGCTAAATTTAGTGTTTCTTCACTTAAAGTTCTGTGGTTAAAGCAGTTATGTCTAAAGAACACAAACCCTCCAGGTTTAAGAAATGCACGAGGTGTGGGTTTAAAATGTCCATAACGGACGACCACTCCTCGTGCGTCTATTGCTTAGGTGCTAAGCACCTACAAGAGTCGTGTAGTGTGTGCCACGCGTTCTCTTCTAGAGTCCTCCAGGAGAGGAAGAACAAATTAATCCTCAAGGGATTAATCAAGCCTTCCTTCGAGGAGGCTTTATCTTCCTCTCCATCTCCTTCTAAAAAGAAGAAAGTGTCGGCTCCGACCAGTCAGTCGGAACCGATCGCTAAAAAATCTAAGCAGACTTCTCCATCGGCTCCACGGACTTCGGAGCCGAGGTCGGAACGGTCTGCCTCGATGCCTCCAGCCTCGACCCCTCTGGTTTCGGAGCCGAGGTCTGGAGCATCGAGAGGCGGGTCACCCTCATCAGCTCCACTGATATTGGAGCCGATAAGGGTTACCGGCTCAGACTCTTCCCCCTCGGAGCCGAAGTCCTTATCGGCACCGAGGGAAATTTCCTTGAAACCTTCCTCGGAGCCGATAGTTGTTGAGTCCATTCGGAGCCGGTCCCCGAGCCCTTCGGAGCCAATGGAGAAATCGGTTCGGGCCCGATCGGTATCCTCTAGGTCATCCAAGATGTCTGATTCGGACATCGACAGGGTGCTCTTTCGACTCTTCCAGTCTCCGGTGTTCCAAAAGCTAGTTTCGGCTCCAACCCATTTGGCTTCGGAGCCGATGGTCCACTCCCCTACTGTGGTTCCTCCTCCAACAGCTTCGGCACCGTTGGAGCCGGTGCTGGTGGAACCTGTGGAGGTGTTAGGGTCGGGCCCGACCCTTGCTCCAACTCCGGCTCTTGAGTCGGAGTTCAGTACACGGACTTCTTCCTTCGGCCCTGGGGGGGAGGCTTCGGGATTGATGCTCTCGGTCCCAAGTCTCCCTCTTGGTGCGTCGGCGGGAGTGCCGTCCACTGTCGTGGCCATGGAGGTGGGACCCTCCCAGGATTCTGGTGGTCCCGCCTTCAGGGCTATGAGGAGCGCTTTAGCCAAATCTTCCTTGGCTACCTCCACGGTTTCCCCAGCTACCTCCCTGCATACGGAGACTGGGTCGTTGGCTGTCCCCCTGTCTTTAGACAGCGGAGCCCCCGGGCCTCAGGTTACCCCCGCTGGGGTTTCTCCCCCTCCTGGAGGTCCTTCTGAAGCCTCTTCGGAAGAACCCCCCAGGAAAAGATCGTGCAAGAGGAAGCACATTGACTCTCCTGATGAGTCTCTGACATCCGACACTGATCTCGATGATGCAGAGGGGTCCCCTAAGTCGTCCTCGGATGATGTCTCCTTTGCAGACATCCTGGAAGCCCTAAAACAACGAGGCGGCTGGCAGTCCAAACCTCCCTCTGCTGATGAGTCGGTGTTCCTGAAGGCCTTCGGGGCTCAGCCCCTCCGCCTCCTGGGTGTCTCCGCCCTTCGACGAGCTCTTGGATTGATCTGTCGAAGGGCGTGGGAACACCCAGACTCTGTGGAACCGGTGCCTGCTCGTCCGAACAAATTTCTCTCGGCGCCCCCTGATAGAGAGTTCCTTACTAAAGGTGTGGCTGTAGATGCTTTGGTGGTGACATCTGCTACCCAGCAAGATGTAGCAGAGGCTTCTACGTCCGTCCATCCTCCTAATAAGGAGTCTAGGAGCATGGATCGGTACGGAAAGCGCACCCTTAGTTCAGCAGCCTTTACACTGAGGTCCTTGAACTACCTGACGCACTTTACCAGATTTCAGAGGGATCTGATTAAGGAGCTATCCGATACCCTCTTGGGTAACCTGCCTGAGGAGCTGGCCCAGACGGTTGGCTCTCAGCTGGCTACAATGTCGTCCATTTCGAACTCGTCCATGAGGCTCATTTCGTATGCGGCCGAAGGGGCGAGTAGAGCAGCGGGTACAGGCATTGCTCTACGGAGACAAGCCTGGCTCTGCCTGTGTCATTTCGCGGAGGCCTTTAAGTCTTCATTTGCCGACGCCCCCTTTGATGGGTCCTCCCTGTTTGGACCCAAGGTAAAAGACACACTAACCCGCTGTGAACAGGAGGGTAAGACTCTGACTGCCATAGGGGCATGATTTTCCACTCCCTTTCGGCCTTATCCCAAGGCTAAAAGAGTAGGGAAAATGTGGTTCCGTAGATCTCAGAAGCCTTACCCCTCTCAGCAGGAAGGTTCCCCTTCCAGAGGCAGAGGAGGGGGAAATTCATCCGGAAGACGCCGTCCCAGAGGTGGCAGAGGCCCTCGCAACACTGGAGACCGCGAGTCCTTTCGTGGCTCTTCAGCCTTTCATAGTCCCTGAGGGATTGCCCGGCTGTGCTGCTCCGGAGCCAGTCGGGGGTCGTTTCTCGAAGCACCTAAAGGCCTGGGAAGGTATCTCTCAGGACCGATGGGTGCTTCGGATTATCGCCGGAGGTTACTCCATCCCATTTTCTCACCCCCCCCCCCAGTCCAAAAAAATCCCGGACCCGCCACCCAGTCAACAGGATACCGCAGCCTCAGAAGTTGCAAAGCTGCTGCAAAAAGGAGTCATCCAACCGATCCCCGCAGACCAGATCGGATTAGGGACTTACTCAAGATTCTTTTTGGTGCCAAAAAAGACCGGGGACTTGAGGCCCATTTTGGACCTCAGCATCCTAAACCATTCAGTCAGAAAGTCAGTCCAAGTTCCGAATGGTCACTCTACAAACCATTCTCCCATTGCTGGAGAAAGGTGTTTGGATGTGCTCCATAGATCTCAAGGACGCTTATTATCATATCATGGCACATCAAGCGTCCAGGAGACATCTGCGCTTCAGCCTAGGAGACAGTCATTTTCAGTTCCGTGCGCTGCCCTTTGGTCTCACCACAGCCCCCAGGGTGTTCACCAAGTGCTTGGCAGTCGTGACTGCTCACCTGAGAAGTCTAGGATTCCAGGTGTTTCCGTATCTAGACGACTGGCTCCTAACTGCCACCTCCAAGCATCTACTTCTGCGGAGCCTACAAGCCACTATATCACTGGGCAATTCCCTTGGAATCACCTTCAATTGGCCAAAGTCTGTGTTGCGGCCATCTCAATGAATAAGATTCATAGGGGTAGAGATAGACTCAAACCAAATGCGGGTCTATCTACCTACAGACAGAATTCAAACCATACAAAATCAAGTTCGAGCCTTACTTCCCAGGTCCAAAGCCCCAGCCAGAATGGTCCTGCAGCTATTGGGATCCATGTCTGCCACGGTTCTTCTAGTCCCCTTGGCAAGGTTGCACATGAGAATCCTCCAGTGGCTTCTTTCAGCTCAGTGGTCCTTTCAGGAACTCCCTCTCAGTCACCTCATATGGATCATGGAATCTTGCAAACGGGACCTTCGCTGGTGGCTAGTGCCCTCCAATTTGGATCAAGGACGACCCTTTGTTCTTCCTCCTCCGGCCACTTTGACCACGGACGCCTCCCAGATGGGGGGGCATTCCCTGGGCAGGTCAGTCCAAGGCAAATGGCACCCGGAAGAGACTCTTCTTCATATCAACATCCTAGAAATGAGGGCAGTACTCCTGTCCCTTCAAGCCCTTCACGATTATCTCCCTCAGGGCGTAATTGCTGTTCACTCAGACAACATGTCAGTTGTCTGGTACCTGAACAAACAGGGAGGGACCAGATCCTATCCTCTTTGCAGAGAAGCCATGAGAGTTTGGGAATGGGCAGTCTCGACCAAACGCTTCCTAGTGGCTACTCACATACCGGGCAAGTCCAATGTCATAGCCGACAGATTGAGCAGAACCATCCTCTCTCCTCACGAATGGTCTCTGAATATGACAGTTGCAAGTCAGATTTTCAGTGAATGGGGAGTTCCGTGTTGCGACCTCTTCGCGACTCCTCTGAATGCGAAGTGCAAAGAATTCTTCTCCCTAACCCCGGCTCCGGGGAAGAGCCCATTAGTCCATCCTTGGCCCACCGGCTTGCTTTATGCCTTCCCTCCAGTTCCTCTCCTCCCCAGGGTGATTCAAAAGGCATCTCTCTTGGGGAGCAAAATGATCTTAATTGCTCCTTACTGGCCTCGTCAAGTGTGGTTCCCCTATCTTCGGAAACATGCTCTGGAAGGTCCATGGTTCCTGGACCAGGTCCCAGACCTACTGGTTCATCAGTCGGGACTATTCCACCAGTCCCTACACACCTTAAAATTGATGGCTTGGCTCCTCCTCTTCCGACGATAGTCAGGAGTCATACATTGGATCCAGATGTTGTGCACATATTATCTTCGGCCCATAAGTCTGCTACAAAGAAACTGTATTCTAGCAAATGCTAAAGGTTTGCTATTTGGGCTCAACTCCGGGGCCTGGACCCCATTTCTATTCCCGTGGCAGAAGTACTAAAATTTCTGACCTCTCTTTTCAATCAAGGCTCTTCAGTTTCTACCATCAAAGTACAATTGGCAGCAATTTCTAATTTTCACGAATCCATAGACCCACCTTTAATGAGCAACAGATTGTGTAAGACCTTCTTGAAAGGTGCTGCTCTATTAAGAACTCCGATTTCTCATCCTGCACCTCCGTGGGATCTCGATATAGTGTTATGCGCCTTGACTTCTTTCCCCTTTGAACCGGCAGTTACATGTGATCTAAAGTTTCTATCATGGAAGACAGCTTTTCTGGTGGCGATTACTTCTGCCAGAAGAGTTTCAGAGCTTCAAGCTTTGTCAGTGAAACCCCCGTACTTGGTTTTTCATAAAGACAGAGTATCCCTCAGACCAAATCCTTCCTTTGTTCCTAAAGTTTGTTCTACTTTCTGCTTACAACAATCGTTAGAGCTTCCAGTTTTTTCCCCAAAATACTCTAACAAAGCGGAGTTCATATTCCACACACTAGATGTCCACAGACAGTTACGTTTTTATTTAGACAGGACCAAACAAACAAGGAAAACAGATCAGTTGTTTGTATCCTTTGCAGATAACAAATTGGGCAACGCTGTCACAAAGGTCACTATTGCCAAATGGATCAGGGACTGTATTACTCAAGCTTATATTTATTCTAATAAAGAGCTTACCACCTCTGTCAAGGCTCATTCTACAAGGGCTATGGCTACTTCGGTAGCATTTCATTCTAAGCTTGCTATTAGTGACATTTGTGCTGCGGCTACATGGTCTTCCCCGCACACCTTCATTTCCCACTACAAATTAGATGTGGCATCTAGAGGACGAGCTTCATTTGGTTCCACAGTGCTCAAGAGTGTTTTCCAATGAGCCACCCGGGATTTAGGTGCTAGGGACGCTGTCCCATCAGTTCAGAATGTAGGCAAGATAGGATCACATAACATCTTTTAGTTATGTACTCACCATAACTTCAGATGTTTGGGATCCATCTCGCCTACATTCCTAATAACCCACCCTCCTTCCCCCTTCCTTGGAGATCAGAGGATATCAGAAGGTCCGAATCCTGTTGTTTCATCTTGAAACATCTAACAATGTTATATAACCAAGTTGTGCATGTGTGCATGAATGCGGACAAACAAGATCTGGGGGATTAGTGGTGGTGCATCCTGGGATAAAGATAGCTCAGCCAATTAGAGGCCTTGCTCTATAGCATAAGCGTGCCGAGTCGGAGCCGAGGGATCAGCTCCGAACTCATCAGTTCAGAATGTAGGCGAGATGGATCCCAAACATCTGAAGTTATGGTGAGTACATAACTAAAAGTTATGTCATATTCTGCTTCCTTTGGAATTGCATACTGTTTCTGATATGGTGGGATTCTGTCATGTGAGGCCATAACTTGCATTTAATTTTGCTTTACCAAACCACAGTCTATGCCCCAGAGGTCTAGATAAACAATGTAGGCAAGTCTTGTAAATTTGAAGCTGCAATATTGATGCTAGGATTTTTTTTATCCTGACTAATCATTGGCATTACACTGCAAAGCTGTTGTGTCTTGTCTCTCCAAAGTTCTTTAAATCAACTGTTACTCCTAAGGTATTTAATACATCCATACCCAGTGTGGTAGAGTCACCTTGAGGGTATAGTAAAAATGAAACTTGAATTTCTTTATCAGGCACATTCTGTTGATTTAAAAATGAAATTTAATAGGGTGACTATAATGTGCCTGTACAGTAGAACCTTCAAACCTTAATATGAGTGCAGTACAATGAGCATCTCTAGGCAGCTTTTTGTTAGTAACTGAAACTACTGCTCCGTTGTCAATCAGAAAGTTGTCCATTTCTGCCTCTCTGCCCAGAGTGTTATAAATGGTCCACCATCCGCTCTCAAGGTTAAAGAGGTCAGGTAGCCAAGCCAGGCAGGTATGTCACACCGCTGACCATTTAGCTGAATATTTTGCAGGTATTCTTCAGCTGTTCACGCACAGCTAACAAAGCTAACATTTGTTTGCGCATCTGGTACTTGTACTCTTTTTACTGAAGTTTCTGGCAAAACCATAAGTGCAGGAGGAGCTGTAGGGATGGGAACCTATGGAAGCATCTCTTCATCTCTCAGAATAGTGTGCAAAGGAGGATTTACACCGTCTGTTGCAGACTGAAAGGCTGCAGATCAGGGTATAATTTGACTGCTTTACTATACCCTGTGGGTTAACTGTTGGGTTTCTGTAGTTACCTTTACCTCAAAATAGGATCTTTGTGTAGTCTTAGTCCAGTCTTTGTCTAGATGTGAAAATTTTCCCTCCTTTATTTGTTTTCCATCCAGCCACAACCTTTTTTTTCTCATTTTTGCACATGGGGTCATGGTGTTGCTTCAACAGTGATAATCATCTAGAATCAAGGTTCACACTGCCATGCGGCTAGACATGCCACACTTGTTCTTCCAGACCATACACATGCACTGTCACTCTCTCCTGTGGCCAGTTTAGTGTGTCCATTCCACCTACTGCATGTCTTTGAAATGTGGGAGGAAACCAGAACACCTGAAGGAAACCCAGGAAAACACAGGGAGGACATCCAAACTCCACACAGAAGGCACCCCAGCTGAGAATTGAACTGGAGAACCTCTTGCTGTGAGGTAACAACATTATCCACTGCACCGCTGTGCCACCCTTTATTGCCCTTGTTTGTTTTCCCATTCTCGATATTTTGGACATCGCTTTTTAGCATGCCCTGTTTACAGAAGTAACAGGCCATACGTACCTAGAGATACCAGCCAGTGTCTGTCTATTGTTACATCTGAATTGTCTGCTGGCTCAACTGCAAAATTCATACACACACTTTCATCTGTATTCAGTAGCTGTTTTGCTTTATAATCATTTGTGCAGATTCTTGTATAGTGTTTGCCTTACTTGCAATATTCTAAACCCTGTATATGCTGCAAAAAGGTCTCTGTCAAGTCTGATACTACTACTGCTTCACTCATTTTTTATAAGAATATCCATGGACAACTAGAAATGACTATTTGTATAATCTAGCATTTTCAAATTATCATATTCAGTGAATTTAAAGTGATCAAATTGCAAGTTTTGAGTGAATGTCTGTGAAGTTGACTGATCATTCTGTAGAGCTTTGTAACTCTTAACTTATGCTGTTCTATGTATTCTTTTAGCTATTCAGGGACAACAGCTTTAAAGCATTCTTGTAAGTCATTATCCCAGTCCACTTGAGATGTTCTGTCTAACCAGTCTTTGAATGTAACTGAATTCTAAAAAATACCTTTTTTGTCATTCCATTTGGGCATGATTTATGAGAGTTTCTGTAATGCAACTCTTTTGCTGCAGAAAGTGCTGTTAATGGAAAAATTTAACCAAGAATTGGTGTACCTCATTCTAATGAAGGCTGTCTGTTGTATGCAGAGATTAAGGAGGAGGAGGGAGGAAGGCTCATCATCTCCATCTCCTGACTTATCTGCTGTTTCTTTATGCTCTGTAAACAGTTATTATTTCATCTTTAAATCTCTGCATTAAATATTGTAGATGCTTTAAAGACTGTGTATATAGCTGTAGTGTGTGTCTATTTTTAACAACATCATCTTAACATTTGTAGCTTTTGAAAAGCATCATACTGTCCAGACAAGTCTGGAATATCAAATTAGTTGACTAGAGTTTGTAATGTTTGAACATCTTGTTTACCCAGCTGTGTGATGACATGTACAGAGACTACTGTAATGGGTGATGGTGGAACTGTAGTTTGATGCAGCATGTAATGAAAATATCCTAACATACATTTACACACAATAGCTTTTTTGCATTATCCTTAAAAAGACAGATTTATCACATTGTTAAAACTTTCATCTACCTGGTCTGTAACTTTGCTAAATGCAGCTTTAGGATATAACTGCATAGACAGTTCTAAAGAGTGTATACACTTAGCAGCCTGACTTGTTAAAAAAAATCCAGACTGGAAATGTATGCTTACAGAGATATTTCCATGCCTCGGCAAGTGGCCAGTTCATCGAAGAATTGAAGGATAGTTGTCTGCATGCTTCTCTCTCCTCCACTCACCAGTTTTTCACCCTGGAGAATTAATTGTTGGAGGGCTTTTTGGATCCATATACAGTGTTGAGGTTTGTTCTGTCATGTGTAACTGGAACAGTAGGTCTGTTTGAGTAATGGCGTAATCACATACGCCTCTTGAACTAGCTGGCTCACAACTGATGGTTCTTAAATTGATAACATACTTTAAACTGTATTAAAAAAAATGACTCTGTCTTTGTCCTGTTTAACTGGATATACTGTCAGATAATAAACTTAAAGCTGTATAACAAACTGGTCTCCTCAAGGATACTGTAAAGCCTTTTACCTAATTGCCTGTTCAATCCGTTATTATACTGACATGTTTGGCTAAAAATGTCTTTTCTTCTTTTGGGAGACCAGTGGACTGACACTTCAGTCATGCAGGGAGAATGGAAAAATGCTTTTAGCTATACATTAATTTATGAAACTCCTGCGGTCTTGAAACGTTATAATTTATGCTAAACTGCCATGTTCCAATGTTATCTAAACTTAATATATACGGTTATACATTAGCATAGACTCATATTTCAAGGCTCTTACAGTAACACAAAGCAGTTTATAGCTGAAGTGTTTTTTGCTGGAACAATTAACTATTCATGTTCATTACAGTTTTCAGAACCATACATAGCAGCGGTAGCATTGTTGCCTCACAGCAAGAGGTTCTCCCGTTCGATTCTCTGCTGGAGTGTGGGGAGTGCTTTCTCTGTGGAGTCTGCATGTCCTCCCCGTGGTTGGGTGGGCGTTTGAAAGACATGCATAAAAGGGCGTGCCTTCATTGAAGGTTGGATGTCGAGCTGGCACCTCGGCGTTCGTGAATATCTGCTGCCAATCATTAGCTGACCGGAGTTCCGCTGTGGCGACCCCTAACTGGGAAAAGCCGAAAGACAACAACAACATAGCAACTATAAGGAAAATTACACTTCAGTCATGCAGGGAGACTGGAAAATTGCTTTTAGCTGTACATTAATTTATTAGTTTCCTGCAGTCTTGAAATGTTATAATTTATGCTAAACTGCCATGTTCCAATGTTATCTAAACCTAATATATGCGGTTATACATTAGCATGGACTCATATTTCAAGGCTGTTATAGTAACACAAAGCAATTTATAGCTGAAGTATATTTTGCTGGAGCAATTAACTATTCATGTTCATTAGTTTTCAGAACCATACATAACTATAAGGAAAATGAAATTTGATAGAAAAGGGAGTAGGGGAAGCCAAGTTACACTTGCACAACAGCCATCAGTAGCCATTATGATAAAAAGATACTGTTCCTACCTATTATACATGGCAGTGTTTTTAAATGTGTTTTTTTCCAGCTTCTGTGTTACATGCAGACAGTAATATTTAGCAGGCTGATCTTTTATATAGTTGCTTCTTCTCATATCTATTTGAACCCATGTCACATTTTTAAGACTTATTTTAATGAAAACTCTCAAACAAAAAACTAAATACATTTTCAGAATGCCCCATCCCCTGTTAACTTAGAACAAACACACAAAACTATGAACATCTTCAAAAATGAAATTTAACCCTCTAGACAGGAACAATTGTCCCAAATCGACAGGTGCACCCACAGGCATTACCTAACCTGAAATTAAGGTTACCTATGTTAAAGCATATGCTACAGCCCGTGTTCCCACTTTCCCTGATTGCTGTCTGTTATTTTCTTAGCTCTAGTCCCTTGCCAGATGTGTAAAACAGCTTGCATGCTTTCAGAAAACTGTTTTTAGCCCTATGAAAAATGCACTGGCCATCTTTAAGTAAATCTAAACTGAACACTGTTCTATTAAATGCACTGAAGTGTTAAGATTGCTAGGGAGGCTGCTGTTTCCTATTCCCTTCCTATAATTTCAAACTTTTTTATTGAACTGCTTGCAGTTGTGCCTTTAAAATTTGCATTTCCATCAGCAAAGAATGCTCAAACTCTCAGGGTTAATTGCTTGCACCTGCCGGCAGCTCATCTCCATGCATGAGTACTCTATAATGAATCTTTGTTTTTTTTCTCAAAAAATTTTTTATTAATTATATGAATAGCAAGACAATTAAAAGATTATACATAACAAGAAGGCATAAATGAACATATAACAATTCATCTAGTGATAACAACCTTCATGAGATTTTGATAAGTTATTTAGAAATAAAACATACACCATATGTACACTATATACAAGTTAGGCAGCCTGAGAGGAAAAAAAAAATATTTAACATTAACTATTTAATATGTTTAGAACCTTTTCTAACACAACCTTTCTAATAGCTTTTTTGGACTTGGACCTAAGTATCTTTGAGCATCAATAAATTTAAAAGCCATTTTCTGGAAAGTAACCCATTTTAATTTAGAACGATCAATCCAATTTTGTATTATATAAAGTTTTAGTAATGAGCAAATAAAAATGATAACATGAATATCAACTTTTGAAAGATGAATCAATGGAATATGTAGAATAGCAAATACCCACGCCAACGTGGATTTTGATATCCCATTTTCTGCAGTCTGACTTTCAAAGATGTCCACAATCTGTGAGAAAAATGACAATACCATAGAATATGAAGGAGGTCTGCTTGGGGATGAGAACAGCATGAACACGAAGGGGACTTATTTGAGTTAAATTTGTTTAATTTGATTGGGGTAAAGTAGGCATCATTATTAATCATTAATTGTGTGTATGCTAATTTTTTAAAAGGGATAAATTCCTTAGTGTGTCTAATAGCCAGGACTTTCTGAGATTCTGACAATTGGGAATTATAATTCAACCAAACATTAGATAAAAGACAGTTGTGGTCCATTATTAAAGAATTAATTAATTTATATGAGTTTGAGAGCATTTTATCAGATGATGAAAGTATTTTAATAATCGTGTTAAGGTTTTTCAATTGTGAGTCTATGGGGACCAGAGATACAAATTTGTTTTTAATTATTGCTCTTAATTGTGTAAGAATTGGTGAGTAATTCCAGTTTACTTTCAATAACTTACGCCAGTCAGATAAAGGCAAGTCAAGATATTTCAAAACATCTCCTACTTTTAGATTTTTAATTAAAGGATAGTTTGTTAAGTTCAAAAGTTTATTTTCCAATAATATATTTGGGTTTAGATGAATTTGGCTGAACATGGTGCGAGATCTTTTCTAGTTTACACATTTTGAGTAAGGTTTGGAAATCTCTAATCTTTTGTTTAAATACTGTAGATATATTTTTAATAAATAAACTATCCAGAGAGATAAAGGGAATAGCTTCAGGATTTAAATTATTAGAAATGACATAATTATACCATAATTTTATCCATAAAGAGTGATTTGGATAAGAAGTGTTATTGAATTTAGAGATAGTAAGAAGTTTATTGGATGAGACAATCAAATAATAGAGATAAAGATTAGGTAAACCCAAACCTCCCTTGTCCTTGAAAATGCCAATCTAGAATAGGAAATTCTAACAGATTTAGGGAACCATATGAATTTTGCCAAAGCTTTATTTACAGACTCAAAAAATTTTTGAAATTATCTGATCAGATGATGAGAATTGGTAAAGAAATTTAGGCAGAATATTCATTTTAATAATGGCCACCCTTGAAAGAAATGAAAGGTTTAGATGCTTCCATCTGTCCATATCAGACAATATAGAGTTCCATAATTTATTAATATTATTTTGAAAGGAAGATTTATTATTGTGTTCTAAATTGATTCCTAAATATTTTATATTATAAGTAAACTGAAAATGATCGTCTGGAAACAAAAAAGATTTGTGTGCTAAATGAATTTAAGGGAAAAATATGAGTTTTTGTAGAATTTAAAAGATAGTTGGAAACCAAAGAAAAATAATCAATAGAATTCATTATCTTTCTGTAATCAGTTAATGGAGTTTGAAAGTAGATTACTAAATCATCCGCAAAAGCAGAGAAATGAATATTAGTATTAAGAATTCTAGGGATGTTATGAAAAGTAGTTTGAGTAATAAACAATAGCAAAGGTTCTAAGTAAATGTTGAAAAGAAAAGGGGACAATGGACAACCCTGTCTTGTTCCTTTAGTGATCTTTATCAGAGCAGAAAATTGACCATTAATGTATAGTCTAGTAAACATATTCTTGTATAAAACTTTTAAAAAATTTATAAAGAATAAGGGAATATTAAAACATAACATAGTTTGAAATAGAAAGTTCCAACACACTCTGTCAAAGGCATTTGATGCATCTATAATCAAAGCATATATAGGGTTTGGATTTTTCTTAATGAGATGAAGTATAGTCTCTAAAGATAGAGTATTATCCCAAGCATGTCTCTGAGACATAAAACCTGATTGATCTGACGAGATAATTGAGGGTAAAATCCGTTTCAATCTGTTAGCCAGAATAGATGACAGAATCTTAGTATCCACGTTAATTAAAGAAATGGGTCTATAATTTACTGGGTCAGATTTATCTTTATTATTTTTTAGAATTAGAATGGTTTTGGATGTGTTCCAATGAATATCTGAGATATCATTAACTCTTATATGATTGTAAACTTTAAATAGAAAGGGAAGAACTACCAATTTGAAAGTTTTGAAAAATTCTGGAGTAAAACCATCAGGTCCCGGAGATTTACCCAATTTAAGATTATCTATTGAATGCGAGATTTCTTGTACCGATATAGGGGTAGAAAGTAGTTTTTGCTGACTATCATTAAGTTTAGGGAACTGCAAAGAGTCTAAAAAGAGTTTTGAGTGATTATCTTTAACAGAATTAGAAGAACCTGAATATAACTCAGTGTAAAGAGAGGTGAAAAGTTGAATAATCTCTTCATCAGTATTATATAATCTGTTATTATAAGATAAAGATGTAATATTTGGATTTCTGAAGTTAACTTTAATAATTCTCGCTAACAATTTAGATGGAACCTGGGCCCACTCTGAATATGAAGCAAGTAGCTTTTGTTCAGCTAAGGAGAGGTTATTTTGGTGAAGCAGAATTAAATCTTTCTGACAATCAAAAATTTGTTTTTCTAAAGTAGCATCATAGTTCAGACTAAGATGATTTTCCAACGAAGAAATTCTTGATTTTAAGAATTCCTCTTTCTTAAAGTATTGTTTTTGAAAAAGCAGCTTTACTAATAAATAAACCTCTTAATCTTGCTTTACATGCAGCCCATTGTATGTCATAAGGAATGTCTGATGATTCAAGACTATTCACCATTTCATTTAGGATTTCTGAAGCTTGTTTGCAAATATCTTCATTTGACAATAAGTTATTATTTAAGGTCCACTTATTAAACATAGTTTTATTTTTGATATTGGGTTTTATGTTCAATTTTAGTGAAAATCTTGAGTGATCCGAAAAGAATCTGGGTTCTGTAGTAAAGTCCACAATATATTTTGAAATATAATCTGAAATTAGAAAGAAGTCTAATCTGGGCCACGAATGATAGCACTTAGAATAATAAGTATATATATCATTCTTGTTTATATTTTTAACAGTGCGGAGGGGATCTATTAAATTATATTCTGTCATCAAATCATTTATAGCCAGAGTAGATTGAAGATTATAGGTGACAGTGGAGCGGGAACTATCAATTACAGGGTTTATAACTGCATTCCAGTCACCACCCACTATAATATGATGATCCTTATAGGATGCAAGAATATTGTAAATTTTTAAAATGAACAAATGTTGTGAATTACATGGGCCATATAGATTTAAAATTAATAAGGGTTTGTCCAAACCAGCAATAGAAGCGGTAAATAAGCACCACCCCCCCCATCATCAAATTTCTCATCAATAATATTCCCAATGAATTTTTGTTTAATGATTATAGCTACACCTCTGGAGTTAGATGAGTCACCTGAAGCTATAATCTTTTTGATCCTTTTTTTTTTAACTCTTCATTCCAATCAATACGTGAAATATGGGTCTCTTGAATAAAACAAATGTTAGCCTGTGATTTAAAGATCATATGAAATAATAGTGACTTTTTCGCTTTATCTTGAATGCCTCTAACATTCCAAGAATCTAAAATTATGTCAACAGGCATATTCTACAAGTATAATCATTATTGATGCTATAAAAGTGAACTCAAGGTGCAAATCGAACACAACATTAAAAAGAAGAAGAAAAAAAATAAAAGAAAAAACAGTCTAAGTATTCAAGCAAGTCATCAAATAACATTTGTTGAAAAAAAATGAAAAAAGTTTTTTTAAGAACCATGAAATGTATAATAATCACCTTTATCCTAACCCTAGTGCCTACCCACCAATCCCCCTGTGATAAAGGAAGAGCAGAAGAACATGAAAAAAACATTGTAATTATAGATAATAATAACCTCAAGTTAGAATACAAATTACTCAAAGGAAGCCTAACATAGCATAAAGTCCGAGTAATACTACTAAAAATATATACAAAATTAACTAATTTCAAGACGTCCAACATGCTTAATCCCTACTTCTAATACTAATCTAAAGCTCCTATCCTTAAATTGAAATTTATAGTGATTAAATGTATTTCCTCAAGTATTTCAAGAGAAAGAGAAACAAGTAAATAATAAATAAATCACACTCTGCTTAACTAGAACACTCTATCATAAGACGTAATACAATTAAAACTGAAAGATATGTAAGATAACATATACAAGTATAACAAAACCAACTGGTAACATTATAATATAAGTAAATAAGCATAGCATTACTGAACTAAAGATAATAGTCATGCACTATCTACTGAACCTTCTTTAGTACTTTAGTGATAATTTCATTAATCAACATGACCATTAGTATGATAAAAGCACTAATACCTGTAGAATGAGTATTTAGTTATAGTTCAAATAAAGCAAAAAACAACTACCAAGCAACCATATCTCAAAATGAAAAACAATTCAGTCTGGAGATGCATCTATTAACTAGATAATAATAGTACAGGAACTATTCAAAATGAAATATTATAAGCTGTAAGGTTTTAACACTAGTTAATATACATGAATAAAGTATAATTATATTATTAAATAGTAACTTAAACAGCATCATATATATTGGACTGAATGTACAACAATGTGCATACATATAAATTTAAATCTACTTTTTGAATATTTTACTAATGACTCTGTTAGGTTATGTAGCCATACTATTCTTCTAAGCTATAGATGTAACATAACAAAACAGCATGAAAAGGCAAGGCTTTTAAAGTAAACATTTTGAACATCTA
This sequence comes from Protopterus annectens, assembly GCF_019279795.1. Classification (NCBI taxonomy): domain Eukaryota; kingdom Metazoa; phylum Chordata; order Ceratodontiformes; family Protopteridae; genus Protopterus; species Protopterus annectens. The sequence continues at coordinate 784,621,188 of NC_056737.1, read as the reverse complement.
ATTAAAACAGAAACAAGCAAGCTAAATGCAGTAAATCTAAGGGCTTAAATATATACATGTAGATTCAGCTAATCATATTAAAGATAGTTATTTCAAAACTTTCAAATAAGTAAAGGCTTTCTTAAACATAAACTACTAATCATAAATATCACATCCAGCCTCTGAGAAGAGAGAGCAGAGAATAGAAAGAACATGAAACTTTCATATGAACAGGTATACTTTGTAACATTTGTCAAATTAAACACTTCAGTATAATATAAAATATTGTATGAAAAAATATTCTGAATAGGAAAATATGTTCATTTCTTTACACATCCTTTAGAATTTTAATATATAAAACTAACCTGTTCATTTGTTTCCAGAAACATTTTCACTCTGCTTTATGAAAGTAGCAGCTTGCTTTGAAGTCATGCAGACACACTAAAAGTCACTGAATATATTATGTGACATGAATCTGTTTAAATTTAAAAAGCAACCTTCATTTATGAAGAGAAAACACTTTAAATAATAGCCAGATCTATTAAAAAGTTAGTGCTATTGAATACTTGTTGAAAACAAGCAGACTTGTGTATTTGAAACTGTCCTTCTTTCCTTACAAATGATGACATCACCATCCATCTCAGAGAGACTGTAGTGTGCACATGTTCATGCAGAGCATCAGCTGGAACTCTGAGGGGAAGATTTTCTTGCTAGAAATTTGAGATGGAATGTTTTTCCCTCCAAAAATCATTTAGCTTACACAGAAGGCTGTAACTCCAAAGCTTGTAGTAAAATTAACATATTATCTATTTACACAGCAAGCATATGTGAGAGAAAGAGAAAAAAGTACATACAGTAATTTAAATGCTTCTATTAATCCACACAAATCTAACAAGCATATATCCTGTCACTGCACACTGTCACACCAAATCCATCATGTGTAAATTACATGACAAGTTCTTAAGGTAATATAATTATGTCACACCAGAATTACAAATCATGTAACACAAATACTGTCAGATTAAAGAAAAGAAAAGATCAAACCTTATTGTAGTTCTTTAACAGTAGAATATTAAGATACAGTGTCAGGAAGCTTTTTAAATGTTTTAAGAAAAATGTCTTTTGCATCTTTAGGATCTGAACATACAAATCTTTTGTCATTAGCTGTGAAAGGCAAGGTATTAGGATATGCCATTGAAATCTAATCCCTCTTTTTATCAAGTCAGCACAATAGGGGCTAGTTTTTGTCTATTTAATTTGATCTGTGCAGGAAGATCTTGGGAAAATGATAGTTTGTGAGACTTCCATATGAATTGTTTCTTTGTTTTAGCAGTTTCTAGGATCTGGAAAGTGTCTTGAAAGTTTAGTAACTTAGTATAAATTAACCTTGGTGTGGAAGAATCTTGCTTTGTACGCAGTGCTCTGTGTGCTCTCTCTACAATTATAGATTTTGAAGAAGCTTCACAATTTAACAGTGTTTCAAAGATATTTTTAGTCACAGATAACAAGTTTTTATTGTCATAAGATTCAGGTAAACCACGAATAATGATGTTATTTCTTCGACTCCTGTCTTCCAGATCCAATATTTTAGCTTGTAAATCTGAAACAGTTTTATCTCTAGATTTAAAGTCACTTTCCAATAAGTCTGTTTTAACCTCCAAAGCTAAGATTTTATTTTCAATAGTAACAATACTATCGTTTATTTGCTTTAAAGATTTACTAAAGTCTGTAAACTGTTCTGAAAAGTTTTGTAT